>NW_027279372.1:0-110340 GCF_046629955.1 Centroberyx affinis
AACACTAATACTTATTCTTAGTTACTAGTTACTAATTTAATCTTCTCACTAGTAAAAATGTAAAAATGTTGTTTTTTAATTGAATCCTATGAGGCTACACATTTTAGATACACTTTTCATTACTCACTAGTAATTATTTTATTTAGTACTAATTTCTAATTCAATTCTACTCTTCTATTCTTCTATTATGCATTAGTTACTAGTACCCATGAATTAATCACTAGCTTTATTCTAATTATTCTCTTACTTTTGACTATTCTGCTGTTACTAGTAGCTCTTTAATAGTGACTGGGAGTATTTTGATAACTTGCAGCCTCTACTTCAAATTAAGATATCATTTTATTTTAGTTATAAGCTAATATCCTTAGTATGCATTATATGTTGCCTTGGTCTTAATGCCTCAATTGGCATTACAGATTTGTTCATTTGGTTCGTAACAATTGTTGTTGTATATTAATTCCCAGGTTGGAGTGATTTCTTGCTTTTACTTTTACTGAGCTGAGCTTTGTGTATGTAGCTTAATAGTAAAGATTATATTATGGCCTGCTTCAGTAAGTATCCCATGTTTATTTGATCCTAATATTGGTATTTGTAGTTTACTCAGCTTGCACCCACGTAGTTTACTCAATTGGTGTAAAGGTTTATGAACCAAGTTAGCTTTTACGGCCATTCTATGAGTTTTGTGTACATGCGTGATAATCAATAAAGATTATATTGTTATTGCCAACTGCTGAGTCTTGTTTTGTATGGGGTAAGCTGAACTTTATATCCATACTTTGAGTCCAGGGCCCTCATTTATCATCAATGCATACGCACAGATTTGTGCCTAATGGGGGCGTACTAGGGGTGAAAAGGTTCTGTATTTTAGCCAGTGTATATAAATAGCAAAATTTTGCTTACTATAGTTATTAATCAGCATGTCGGTAAACAAATTAGAGGATACATGAACCACTGTCGCTTAATAAATGTTGTAGATGAGGCTATCGATGGAGCCACTGAGAAACTTCTATTTGGTGACAGTATACTCTCAAAAAAAAGTGACGTAAATATTCCTATATGGTACATTAATGTTCCTCACGGTGCAACTTAAGTCGTTACACCTCTAGTGCGTACGATCATTTATATGCAAAGTGTGGAATTAGTCAACTTGCACTTAAACGTGTGTGAATTTAAGCACAGCTCTGACCATGCTTACGCACAGCATCCAGCGGGAGAATAGGGATGGTTCTGCTTTCCTCTCCTCCTTGTCCTCTTCTCCTCCAATCCCAAAACAAGCTGGCAGTTCTTTTTGGTTGGCTGTTTTCCAAACTTGCCTTTAGATCGCTGATTTCCTTCATCATTACACCCAGAATTTCAAGTTTAGCCAGCCGGCTGTTGAGGGATTGCAGCATTTACAGCAGTCTCTTGCAGCATCTATACTATACCTGGTAATAGTTAGTCCTTTCTCGGGTCGATCCAGTGTGACTCCACGACCTTATTGGAGGGACTGAGAGGTTGACAACAATGTAAAAGCTTTCATGAACTGGCTATAGGTTGGATCACTATTGTATTAAAGCAATGGTAGAGAGTAGCAGACATTTAGTGATAGGAAAATGTCACAGGTTATTATTTAATTATTTAATGACTAATTGGCAGAGGTGGGATGTAACAAAGTAAAAATACTTCATTACTGTACTTAAGTAGGATTTTCAAGTATCTGTACTTTACTTTAAGTTTTTCTTTCCCTGAAGACATTTTACTTTTACTCACTACATTTCAAAAGAAAAATCGGTACTTTCTACTCACTACATTTTCAAAACAGACTCGTTACTCTCGGGAAATCATCAACTGATTTTCTACATTTTACAAAATTCTACAAAATTAACGTTAGTGAATTCAGCTGCTAGGATTAACGTTTGTGATTTGAGCTGCAGACTCTTTCTCATCTGGGATTCAGAGGAACGCTCAACAGAAAACCAGTTTAGAACATTAGAAATGACTTTTGGAGAACGACTTTTACTTTTATACTTTAAGTAAATTTAAGACCATATACTTTTATACTTTATACTTATTTGCACTTTTACTCGAGTAAGGAATTTGTGTACTTCTACCACCTCTGCTGATTGGAGATACACTATATGATGGCCTGCAGAGGAATACTAGCTCTAAGATTGAAAACCTCCAGTGAGAAAAAAGTAAACTCTTGAGCTGTATGCACAGTGTCCTAGGCACTCTAAATCAGTGGTTCTCAACGTGGGGTCCGGGGACCTCCAGGGGTCCTTGAGGGGGTCCCAGGGGGTCCCCAGCAAATTGATGAATCGTTCTAACTTCATTTACAAGAAGTCAACACAATTATAGAATGTAGAAGAGTGACTGTTTTGATGTTTCTCTGTTATCTCTCTACCTACAATACAGATAGTCATGGAATTCTGGACAAAATCATATCTAACAATAAAAATAGATAA
This sequence comes from Centroberyx affinis, assembly GCF_046629955.1. NCBI lineage: Eukaryota > Metazoa > Chordata > Actinopteri > Beryciformes > Berycidae > Centroberyx > Centroberyx affinis. The sequence goes on from NW_027279372.1 coordinate 2,445, forward strand.
AAAGAGATTATTACGTATATTATTTAATGACTGACTGGAGAGACACGATATGATGGCCTGCAGATGGAAAGAAGTGAGGAAGGAGGAAAGGAGTGACAGAGTATTGAAGGTGTATTATTTTCCATACTTTTATTGCAATTAATTCATAAATCAGTACAACCACAAAATGTCCAGTATATTTTCATGTCCTTGCAATTATTATTATTATTATTATTAGTATTATTATTTTCATTTTTGGTATGAAGTAATTACATATTCATCCATATATACACATACATACATATACACACATGTATGCACACATATTTATATGTACATACATAGCTTCATACACGCATACGGATATACCTACACTCACTTCTATTAATTAAAAGAAGTGAGGAAGGAGGAAAGGAGGGAGAGAATATTGAAGGTGTATTTATGTGTGTGCGCGGGGGGGGGGGGGGGGGGGGCAAACAGGCAAAAAGAGAGAGAATGCAGTCAAAGGTGAGAAAGAGAGGCATGTAGAGAGAGAGAGAAAGAGAGAGAGGGGAAGCGAACGCTTTAAAAAGGCATACCTGAGCGGCTACACCTGTCAAGCAGGTTGGATTGGATAAGCTTTGCATGACAGGGAGGGAGGGAAAGAAAAAGAAGGGAATGCAGCAGTTGAAAATAGAGACACCGGGATTGACAGGAAGAGAAAACAGTGCATAGGAAAGAAAGATTGTACTGCATGTAGAAAGAGTGACAGAAGACCATCAGGACGTCTTGGAAATACCACTAACAACGGAATAATATCTCTTCAGAAGTCTCTCTGCAGTCCACAGAACAGGTATGACCCATTTAAACTCTAAGGTAGGACATTAAAACACCAGTAGGAATATGTATAGCAGATGCTGTACCTTACAGTGTTATAAAGTTGTCCTTTTCAGCAATGGTGAATAGCTGGGAATTGGCTGGGAATAACTGTCTGGTCCATGCTAATCGACTGAAAAAGCAATCTATTATACATCTGTGATAAGCAAAAACCTTTTCTACACCAGTGGTTCTCAACCTTTTTCATATCGAGGACCCCTAATTTAGTCCACATTAGGGCCACGGACCCCCATTTGATGAGATTTTGTCAAATCTCAGAATATTTTTATTGTCAGATATGATTTTGTCCAGAATTCCATGACTATCTGTACTGTAGGCAGAGAGATAACAGTGAAACTATGATCCAGGTGGGCTATCTCGTGAAAAAGGGGCCTTTCTGTGTGGAGTTTGCATGTTCTCCCTGTGTTCACATGGGGTTTTCTCCATATAACATCAGTAAGGGCCCCCACTAAAAACATGCAGAAGATCATCGCCTGACCAGCAATGACAATGACAGAAGTTGGTCCCCGGGCGCTGTACTGTAAAGCTGCCCACTGCTCCTGGCTGCCCCCCGGAGGAAGGACAAGTCTTGGATGGGTTAAAAGCAGAGACTGAATTTCACCGACCACCGTTGACAGCATGTGTGTGTGTGAGTGTGGTCGCTGCATGCAAGTGTTGTGGTGTGTTGTGTGACTACAATAAAAGACAAGCTTGCTTGTCCGGTTTCGTTTCGTTTTCAAAAAAGTCATTCTAAAATGACAAAATAATGAAGTTTAACAATTCATCAATTTGCTGGGGACCCCCCCGGAATGCCCTCAAGGACCCCTGGTGGTCCCCGGACCCCACGTTGAGAACCACTGTTCTCCACTGTTGTCACTTGACTTATCTCATCATTAGCAGTTAGAAAGCAGTGTCAAACATTGGTAGCTATGTAATGCTATCATTCATCACTCGTATTAGATAAGTCCTATTCTGTATTAAAAGGCTCAAGCTGCCCACAATGTATATGTAGTGTTAGCATTAGATAATTCCTATTTTTTTCACCATTAGAAGCACATGCGTGTATGTAGTATGTGGGAATGTGAAAGGGCTACTTAAAGGGTCTCGGCGGACAAGTGGAGATAAGCTCGCGTAGAAAAGTAGAACTCACAAAGAAGTGTGAGATAAGCCTTATTAGAGGAATGGAAAGCAAAAAAAAATAATGAGGCAGGCACTCAAACAGGGGCGCTATGGGAAAACGCTCTCCTCTGTCAACAGCATTAGGAGCCTGTTTACATTGCGGTTTTGCTTTTTCACCTTCGCAGTACTCAATCTTTATCTCCCATTACTGATTTTTTAACATATAAATGTGTGTGGCCCCAAACTAGACACACAGATGTGATGAGAGTGGGAAACCGTAAGAGTGTTGAAAGAGAACGACAAAGAGAAAAAAGATTAAATGTGTGCCTCATTAGTTATTAGTTGGGGCGTCCCTACAGCCAACTATAGTAGATCTTCACTTGTCCAAAATGACCGATCTGTAATGAGCAATATGATGTTTTCCTGGAAGGATGAAAAGACGGCTTGTTTTCCCACTGATGCCCGTTTATTTTTGAAATGATACAGTAGGATTTTTAAAAGGTTTCAAAGGACAAAGGTTTGTGACAATCACTTACACAAATAACCCAACTTTCAATTCAGGTAAGAAAACAAAAACGTCAAAATTGACACCGGCAATATATTGTATGTGTGTACTATATAGTGGAATTTCCTTGTTAATACATGTAGAAGAAATGAAGTTTTAATCATTTATATGCATTAAGTATATCATTCTTTCTTTAAAGAGTGGAAAACTACTGAATCCTTCATGCAACTTGGTTACAGATCTTAGTGCTCCGTTCCTGTCTCCAGAAGACAGTCAAGGACACAGGACTGATAAGACAGGACCAGTACCCCCTCCCTGCACACTCCTTGTCTCATACTTATATCATTTTTTCTGTTTCTCTAGTCAGAGAGCAAAGAACCTGCCACCAGCTTATATCTCTGTTCTCTCCCTGCACATATAAAGGTACTCAGCTACAAACTGAACCAGAACCAGAACTGGAACTCAGCATGTTTATTGATAACCCTGAAGGATTTCCTTGATCCAAATCTACAGAATATCAACAGAATATTTTCTGCAACAATACAGTCAGCTTAAAGTATTTAAATTGCCTGTACTAAAGCATTCAAGGATGTGTAAGCTTTACTATAGAATTTCAATACATTTCAGAGTTGCAGACCTTGCACTTACTGTACATACAGTATTCAAATCCGGCCATTATGTTAATTGATTGATTGGTTCATTTTTTTTAATTTTAATATGGATCAAACTCATTGACATTTTAAGCATTTAGCTGAGTGAATGCATCAGTAGAATAAGCTCAGTTCCTAAATCAACAAAAATTACAAGCAACCCAAAATAAGGAATGGCATGGTCAGGTTACTGGCATTGCAATATGTAAAAGAAAAATTCTAGAAAAAGCAAGAGGAGGAGAACGGAAGGGACTTTTTTTTTTTTTTAGACATGAAAGCTACACACTCTCCCACACCAGTTCCTGGTGACGGTGCTTTATAGTGTGAGAGCCATAGCCCGCAACTGAATGAAAGCTACTTGAAAGTTACTTCTCTATCACAGCTATGATCACCATGTTGAGGTTTTTTTTTCACTTTGCATACCTAACCCAGTCAACTGCTGGGAAACTGGCAATACCTGTACTGCAGCTGGGAGTGTGCGTGCATCTGTTTGTCTGTGTGTGTGTGTGTGTGTGTGTGTGTGTTCTTGTATTTGTATACGTCTTAGCAACAAATGTCCAGACAAGGACGGAAATATGAGAAAAACCCGCTCAAGTGAGGATATTTGTCCGATCTTCACTTCTTTAAGGGGCTAGTTTAAAGTTTAGGATTTGGGTGTAGGGTTAAGATTATAATTCCGAATAAGTTTAGTTAGGGTTAGGGTTAAGATTAAGGTCACTTAAAGGTAAGGTGTAGGGGTTTGGGAACAAATTCAGTCAATGAAGGTCCTCACAAGCATAGTAATTCATAAGTATGTGTGTGTCCACTGTGCATGTGCCGCCACCCTACACCCATGTGTAGCAGACAGTGACAGAGAGACAAACATAACTAGACTAAGTGACAATTAAAGTGGTTGCATTGTCTAAATTCACAATCAAGGTTTATAATAATATCTTAGATAAGCATTGGAAGTGACTCAGCCAGGTATTTACACTTCTAGCATTCATGTAATAGTTTAACGTCACTGTGTTGATGCTTCACCTACTAATTAGAATCCAACCGATATGGGTTTCGACAGGCCGATACTGATAATTTTGGAAGTTGCCAGTTGCTGATATTTTGTGGCAATATTCAGTATCTTTAAATTGTATAATTTTGATTATTGAGTGTTTCAGCCAGAGTTTTATTCTTGTCATGGTGGAAAAGCCTCTGAAACAGCATTTAGACCATCATGGGACACTAAAACTCAATTGAAAGCCATATTAAAGGAATAGTTCACCCAAAAAATGAAAATGCTGTCATCATCTACTCCCCCTCATGCCAGATGAAACACAGGTGGAATTTGTTAGTCCATATAACACACAGGGAGGTTGCCAGCACAACTTGGTAGCAGCCTTCTCCAAAACAACTGAAGTCAATGGGGACCTGTTCTTTAGAGTTCCAAAACAAAAACAGCCAAACAATCACACTGAATAAAAAGACCTATACACCATTATTTGTTGCAAATCAATCAGCTGTAGTTAAGATTTGCACTAAATGATGGTGTAAATACAGGTCTTTTTGGCACTCTGAAGAACTGGTATAAGAACTGGACGTGAATCTCTGTAAAATTGCTTTCCTTAACAATTCTTAGTTATTTATTTATTATTGATAAATTTATTATTGTCCTGTTTTCTATGTGTTGTTTTTGCACTTTGTAAACTGTTTTTGAAAAGCTGCTATACAGAAAAAATCATGATATTGTTACTATTATTTTTCCAGCCCTGGTAACATGTATTTATAGTCGTCATCAGTAATATGCTCATTTTGTAAGGCCTACATCAATACAGTCCTGATTTCTTCCCAAATTTAGAATGCAAAATACCCCCCCCCCCCCCCCCCCCCCCCCCCCCCCCCACATACACACACACAAATGTTCTATTGGTAATCAAGATGTGAAATCATCAGTAGCTAGACATTTCAACAGCCATCACCACCATCAGTTTGGGTGAGTTAAGGTACATTATTTGGTATTGAAGCAATAAGAATATTGATGCAATAAGAATGTCCCATAGAAGAGGAATTATCTTTTTCTTGTATTTTTTGAGGATTCAGCACCCAGTTTAAGCTGCTCTTCAGTGTATTTTGTGTCATAATTTAATGATCATAGTGTTAAATCAATGTTAAGGAGGCACTTTAGCTCCTTTGTTTGTGTGAGTACAGAGAGAAGAGGAAGTGAGGATGACTTGCAGGTTCTGAGTTTGTTGCCACATATAGAATATGTTTCCTAGTAATCCTATTCATTCATGGAAAACAAGTCTAAATGTTCCAACCAAGCTTGAATTTCCTGATGTTGAACACCTCATCGTTGGTGTCAGTGTGTGTGTTTTCATACAAATACACCCACATACACAGAATTACACAGTAGCAACTTCACCTGTGCAGTGACAGGGGTACAATGTGTCTGACAGTGTCTGTGTGTTAGTGGCAGCTGGCTCTATTAGGTGAACAATGGGAGCTGGCTCACAAATATGAAGACCTTGTTTTTTTTTTGTTTTTTTTGTGTTAGCCTACGAACCCATGACGTCTGACTTGTTTGGTAACAATGTCAGTGGAATGGACAGATGGAAAGGTGTCTCACTCTGGTGTGTGTCTGTGTGTCTGTGAGATCTTGTATTTCTATCCTTGTGAGGACCAAAGGATAGAAAGATTAGGAAAATCCCCCAAAGTGATTTTGGCCGGTCCTAATTTCTACAAGGGGATAGTTTAGGGTTAGAAATAGGTTTACATTAGGGTATGGGTTAATGTTAGTTTAGGGTTAGAACTTGCGTTTAGGGTTAAATGACTACTACAACTATGTGGGAGTTCAGCCCATTGGTCACCTTACCGTGTATCTGAAATGGGACATGAGATGTGCCTGTTAAAAAACACTACTTGGCTAATCAGCACTATATTTGTTCAGTGGCCACTTGGGCTGCCCTTCTACCACTGTAGCAAGTTTTGGAAAAATTGTCAGGCCAGTTATGTCTAAAGGCCAATTTATACTTCTGCATTGACGCGTTGCCGTAGCTACACCGTAGGTCTTTGGAGTGCTGGTGTAGCCCACAGAGGCTGCTGCTGTAGCTAAGGGCGTTTTCACACCTATTGTTCGTTTGCTCTGGTCCGAATCAGTTGATGAGTTTGTAAACTTGGAGCGTTTTCCCCTTGGTTCGGTTTCTTTTCACACGGAGAAAAATCCAAAAATGCATCACTACAAACCACGTGAGAACCTTCACTCCGCTTATTGGTCAGATGTGTCTGGGGCGGGAGCAAGAAAGTAAGTACAGGAAGAAGTTCCTGTGTTCTGGACTAGTGCACATTGCTATGCAACATGGAGCATAGCAATGTGCATCCCCCCCCCCCCCAAGGCAATGACAGGCTGAATAATGGAGTGGGAACGAAATGGCCATTTAGTCTGAATATCAGGCAACCTAGATAGAGCCTGTTTCAATGACTATTTTTTAATTGATGCAATGTGCGGTTCAACTTGACATGTCAACTTGGAGCCAAGAGCAGCACCCCAAAACGTCCAAAACAGCATCCAAAACCCCAGGCGCATAGTCTGGAGGACCTACGTGCCTGCCGTGACCAAATCATTGAAAATGCCTGAAAAAAAGGTGCAGCCATCTAATAAGCCTTCTATGTGATCAAGGCCTCAGACATTCTGTATTACTAACCTTCAAGGAGCATGTGGCTTCTGTTGCTCGGTCATGCCGATTTGCCCTGTACAACATCAGAAAGATCAGACCCTACCTGTCTGAGCATGCAGCACAACTCCTAGTACAGGCTCTTGTAATATCACACCCTGACTACTGCAACTCCTTACTGGCAGGGCTCCCGGCATGTACGTTCAAACCTCTGCAGATGATCCAGAACGCAGCGGCGCGTCTGGTCTTCAACCAGCCCAAAAGAGCACATGTCACTCCGCTGTTCATATCCCTCCACTGGCTCCCAGTCGCTGCCCGCTTCAAGTTCAAGTCCTTGATACTCGCCTACAAAGCGGCAACCAAAACGGCTCCGACCTACCTGAACTCCCTCATTCAGGTCTACGCTCCCTCCCGCTCACTACGCTCTGCGCAGGAACGGCGCCTGGTGCTGCCACCACAGCAAGGCCCTAAGTCTCTAGCCAGACTCTTCTCTTCTGTGGTTCCTCAGTGGTGGAACGAGTTACCAAACTCCATTTGATCCGCAGAGTCCTACTCAATCTTTAAGAAAAGGCTAAAGACCCAGCTCTTTAGCAAACACCTTCTCACCTGATGGACTGTGTAATCCAAAAAAAAAAAAAACTCTTTATCTGCCTCGTAGCACTGCCTCGTAGCACCTATGTCCTGTTGGACCAGAACTTAGCTTTATGGCCATTACTCTCGTTGTTCTCTCCTGACTAGAACCTTGCTTGTGTTGTATTAAAATCTCATGTGTACGTCGCTTTGGATAAAAGCGTCTGCCAAATGGGAAATTGTAAATTGTAAATTGATTTCTCTCACAGTCACACTATCCCTCTGTCTCTTGTACAGCTCAGTTCTAACCTTGCACGGCCATGGCTCTGTCCACGGCCTTCCTGTCTGAAGACCAGTTCACCTGCTCTATCTGCCTGGATGTGTTCACCAACCCGGTCTCCACACCCTGCGGCCACAGCTTCTGCCAGGCCTGCATCTCCTCCTACTGGGACGGAGGAGGAGGCGCCAAGTGCTACCTGTGCCCCCTCTGCAAGGAGTCCTTCCGCAAACGGCCGGAGCTCCACGTCAACCGGACCCTGAAGGAGATCACCGAGCAGTTCAAACAGATGGCCGACACTGAAGTTGGGACGGGAGGAGGTGGAGGAGGAGGAGGAGGAGGAGGAGGGGAGGAGGCCAACTCTCATCCACACCATCACCCGCCCCTGCCTTCCGGTCCCAGGCCAGGGGAGATGCCGGGAAGCCTCTTTGCTGAGATGAAGACCCGGTTTCAGCAGCTGCCGACCAGCGGAACGCCTCCCGCCACCTTCCCCCATCCCAACTCCCCTCACCCCCAACGCCCCACCCAAACCAACGCCCATCCTCACCCATCCCACGAGGCTCAGACCCACGAGCATCATGACCCGCCTATACCCTATTCACCCTCTCGCAGGTACAGAGCTAGATTAGTCTAATCTAATCTAATTTCAACACTATAACATGTATGTATGAATGTTTTTTTTTTTTTTTTTACAGCAGTCAAGTAACAGCAGTCAAACATACTGAGATCAAGAAAAGGAATGGAATATAAAAAAATAAACATTAAAATGTATGAACAATTAAAGGAACACTTCGGCATTTTTTTTTTAACCTTATCTTCATATATTGGCCCTCACTAATACATCCCAAAAAATGTACAACTCGTATAGAAACTACAACCGCTCACTTCCAGAATCCAGAAAGAGAGCGGTTGTAGTTTCCACCAGTTGGAAATCCCAGCCGATGATGTAATCGGCGGGGGAATTTTGGGACTTCCCACAGCCTTTCTCCAAGACACAGAGCGAGTAGACAGACATTGTGCCGTCTCATAGCATGTATTAGTGAGGGCCAATATATTGAGATAAGGTAAAAAAATGGTGAAGCGTTCTTTTAATAATTTGCTAATACATGTATTTTTTAACCTTCAGGTCAGATACGATCCTGTCAGGATTGTGTATAATGACATGATGTATACATATCAAGCTGTAGTCTGTCCCTCATCTTATAGAAGAGACACCATTTTAGACCAGCTAAGAGGGACCCTAATGCAAAGGTAGAGGGTTCCTACATCCTGCGTCCGTACATCCCATTCTTGAACCAAACGTCCACTTGGACTCAAGGATGAACTGATTAGGTTTGACCTCACGAAATACGTTTTTGGCCATAACTCAAGAATTCATACGCTAATTATGACAAAATTTCACACAAATGTCTAATAGGATAAAATGATGAAGTGATGACATTTTATATGCAAAAATTCAAAGGTCAACTTCACTGTGACATCATAATGTTTTGCTTACCACTGTAGCTGAGAAAACGATCTTGGGTCATTCAGCAAAAACGGTGGAAGTGCTGTCACTTACTTTTGCAGACACCAAAATCCTTTAAGTTGACCTAATAATCACATTAATTATAGATGTTCAATAAATAAAGACTGTCCTTGCAATGATAAAACAAAGTTTACTGGCGGAGGCATACAACCGCGAGGTGGTTATTTCTAGTGTTTTTTTATTTTATGTCCATGTTGGTGCTAAGCGCTGTGGTGTTTTATTATTTTGTCTCTATCTTTAATCCTAATGCTTATTGCTGTGGTGTTTCTGCACCGCACTTCCCAGTGATCACTTGTCAGCCAAACAGTTTGTCCAGTACAGTCCAGTCCAGTGTTAAATCATTTTCCTTGGATTTTCGGTTGATGAAGTTTGAATTTCTATAGGTGGCGCTCTTTTCTTTGTCTGTTCAGCCATGGTGGCTATCGCTGCTCATGCTTACTATGCAGTCCTTGCATAGTAAGCATGAGTGCAGTTCTATGCATCACTTCCTGTACGGCAGAGGATTTTTCCCAGGAGAGAAGTACCAGACACCGAGTGTTAAGAACAACAAATGGAAAAGCTTTCATGAACTGGCTATAGGTTGAATCACTTTTGCGTCATAGGAATTACTGATAGAGAGTAGCAAAATTGACATTTATTTGTATGACAATGTTACAGATTATTAATGTTAATGTCATGCCAGGTACACCCTGAGCGGTCCAGCTGAGTCTTCCCCAAAACTGCCTCTGTGCCCTGCCCACCTGAGAGGCCTGGAGATCTTCTGTCGAACCGACCAGACCTGTATCTGCAGCGTCTGCGTGGAGACAGCAGAACACCGAGGACACAGCGTCATCCCTGCCAAGAGAGAATGGCACATCAAGAAGGTATCTCTCTGTGTGTGTGTGTGTGTGTGTGTGGTTGTCGAGTGTGCGCTAACGCTGTCTTCATTCGCAGTCCCAGTTAGGTATTACAGAGGTGGAGCTGAAGGATCTCATCTCTGAGAGAGAGAGGAAAGTGGAGGAGATACAGAACTCTCTGCGGGACATACAGGTGAGTTCTTGGTCTATGGCAAGTTCTGTAAGTTATGAGGTTGTGTCATGATTTCTCTAAGGCTGGGGACACGCTTGAGAATTATCAGGCTGATTTACACATTTCCAGGCAATCGGAGGAGAAATCCTGATCAGAGGTTTGGTTGGTTGGCAAGGATTATCTGGTTGTGTGAGGACAACCAAAGCCAAAGCTCATGTTGACTGCATCTCTCCAGCCACGGCTTTACCCAGATTCTCTTTTTGCGTTTTCTCTTTGTTCTTTTTATTGCATTGATTGATGGGCGGGAAGGCAGGGAAACACCCTGGACAGGTCGCCAGACCATCGCAGGGATAACACAGGTCGACAGATAACACATATATTCATACACTGCAAAAAATATTAAGGCAGTTCAACTTAAAAACATCAGTTTCCTTGCTGCCTTAAAATTGTGAGTTGACTTAAGTAGTACTGAATAGTTAGGTCAAAGATCATTAGTTAGTTGTTCTAATGTAGAAAAGCTAGCTGAATGAACTTAAGGCAATAAGTTCAATCAACAATGTCTAGTCAGGCTGATTCGTGTTTCCAAGTTGAATGCATTAATTGATGAACTGAAATCCAGTGTTATTTGTTTTTTCACAAGGTTTGCTCGGTTTAAGCTTGAGTTCCTCTTGTATCACATGATTAATACACAGTTAAGCATATATTATGCAGCTGCAATACACTTACTTGTAGTGGATTATACATGCCATGTGCATCAGAGAGAAACTTACTTGATTGTGAATTCCCAGACACATAGATAAGATAGATAGTAGATTTTATCATGGTTTTTTTTTTGTTTTGTTTTTTCTTACAGTAATCAGAAATTGACCTATGATTCACCAAACATAAATACATAACAAGTCTCTATCCTGTAACTTCATTCAAACCAAAAGAAGGAAGAGTTTCTGGAGAGTTACGCAAACCGAATGCAATGCATACTGGGAAGTCTGCTAATAAACTAACAGTGTTGAGTTTAGTGAATGCTTTATAAGCTGTTCTTTAAACTCATAATTTTAAGTCACAAGATGTGAACTCATGATTTTAAGTCATGAAGCTCATAACTAGCACTTCTAAGTTGAAATTGACGAACACATCTATATACATTGTGTTAATGGATAAAGATGAGCTGATTTCACTAAATTGCACTATGAGTTTTTACAGTGTACCAATGGGCAATTTAGAGTCTCCAGTTCACCTGACATACATGTCTTTGGCCTGTGGGGGAGGAAACCAGAGTACCCAGTGGAACCCCATGCAAACATAGGGAGAACAGAAGCAGAAACAGAATTATAATAATAATCTGAACAAACAATAGGGCTCCAGCACCTGCGGTGTTTGGACCCCTAATAACGTTAGCTCGGTTTAGCTCTGTATATAAGGGAGACACATTACAAACCAACTGGGCTTTCCCCGATACCGTCCAATCATCTAGATAACAAGCGTTAGATAATGTGAATTGCGCTTACCTGTCTAGAAGAAAAATGGCCAACTCAGCATCACTTTTAGTTCCTTTAGTCTGTCTCAGGTTCCTCCATCTTTCAATAGCAATACCAGCGTTTATTCTGGTGTTTGCTCTTGCTCTACCAAAGGCCATTTGGGAGGCATACTAGAGTTTTTCGGTCTTACAACTGGCTGCTCTACCATATTTTACATGATACGAAAGCCTGAATGGTTATAAGGGGTGGGTGGGGCCCCAGCTGTATGTAATACATTGAACTGTATACAAATCAAATGGGGAATGAATAGAGTAGAAGTTCATCTTTACACCAGCATCTCTACTGAGAATGTTGTAGGTTAGATTCAAGTGAAAAACCTTACTTTCAAAAATTTCAAAAAATTGTTGTCCCCATTAGTTACTTAGACACAAAAAGTTGGGAAAATAGGGTCCAGGTTGAAAAATACCAAAGTTACCCTTTAACTTACTTAAGTGTACCAGTGTACCAAACTATTCAAAATACCTGTCTTCCTTCCAGTCTCCTCTCACCCCACTCTCCTCTCCTCTTTGATCCAGGCCGCTGCAGAGAGAGAGACCGTGGGAAGTGTATGTGTGTTTTCCAAGCTAGTCTCCAGTGTGGAGTGCTGCCAAGCTGAAGTCTTGGAGGTAAGCCACAGCGACACCAAAAACGACAATACCAAACTCCATTCAAATATCTGGAAATTTAACGCGACCTCAGCAAATGTACACATATCCCCTAAACTACGACTCAAGACCTTTTTTGAATGTCTTGAGCTGCTAAATTTGGCATACATATGATCCACCAAGCAGCACTTATTTGAATAAAATGTCAACTTTTAGAAATGGTTCCTACTCCTCGCTACCGTCAACCAAAGTGTATATTTGTGGACGAAGGCGAACCAGGGGCCGGATTCACAAAACCCTCTTAAGAAAAAAAAATCTTCTCAAGTGCCATTTTTTTCTTAACTTTAGTCTTAAGAAATAAAATAGGAAAAAATGCTATTCTCAAAAACAGTTCTTACATATTTTCTTAACTTTCTTCTTATGTTTCTTCCTAAGAAAAAACTTCGGAATAAATGGTATTCTTGAAATGAAAGTTCTCAAATTTGTTCTTGATTTTTTTCTTAGCTTTAAGACAGCCCTTCACCTGTCTTAAAACTTCTACAGTGAAAAGGTAATATAATATCATATAATAATCATATATTGTCATATAATCATATATAAATATCATATACTTAAACACATTTTAGACAAGTAGGTTATAGTTCAAAGTCTTCATAGGTTCCCCTACACCTAACATTAAGATGAACATTTATTGTAAAGCTTTATTTGGTGTAGGGCCAGGTAGGCCTCTGTCTCATGTTTATTGAAAATAAGCTTGCAAATTTTACAGTTACCAACAGCAACCAATGTTTAAATCTTTGCTCTAGTTGCTCTAAATAGGTTTTTCCCCAATTGTTTTGTATATGGAAGCACTTTGGGTTGCCTCCTAGCCTTGTCTCCTAGTCTCAATGGCAGTAAGCCTAAAGTTTATTAACCAGAATTAATTCAGGCCCTATTTTGAGAAGTAGGAAAATTAAAGGAATTCGTAAGAAATAAGACTAATTCTAAAAGATAAAGTTATTAAAATATGTTCTGCTTGTTGGATCATATGTATGCTGAACTGAAGACTGGCTCTACACAATTCAGAAAAGGTCTTGAGTCATTTTATATAACGTATATATAGCATGGATAAGCAAGTCCACTTTAAATTGCCAGATTTGGAATGGAGTTTGGAATGACATTCTCTCCATAGGTGCAAGAATGACACCTATTGGGGCTAGGAGGTAAGTAGCTCTTGTCTATCCTCCAAAAATATAATCCCATTTAGTTTAACTGAGTTACAATGCAAACAGTCAATAATTAAAGTCAGAACTTTTTAAAGCTACATTGATTTAAATAATCAACCAATTTAAGATATTTTAACTAGATGGGAAATTATTTATCAACGCATATCATACATATTATTCTTGTTACTACCAGGTGATAGAGATGGCCCGTCGAGCGGCCGAGCACAGAGCCCAGAGCCTGGTGAGAGAGCTGGAGCAGGAGATAGCTGAGCTGAAAAAGAGGAGTACAGCGCTGAACCAGCTCGTTCAGTCTGAAGACTATATACTCTTCCTCAAGGTATGGACAGAGGAATGATAGGTAGGTGTTTCGTTTAGGAAAATATACAAATCTACATGCTGTGTAATAAAAACCACACAGCAACTTTTTAGAACTAAAAGAGGTCAGTCATACCTATCATTCATTATAGTATATGGTAAAGTGTTAAGAATGGAGCACCGGAGCCAATGATCCACCAGGAACAAATGGGTGATTGTGGTGTCTATGTTCTCACCACTTTGTTGACTAACAGGACAATCTCCCAAAAACTGTGAAAAATCTAGATGTTTGTGCATCATTTTATACACATTTCTCTGTATGTAGCATGACATATTTGGTGTCTTTGGAAAACTTGTTACCTTGACTAGAATTCAAAATAAAGTTCTGTGGGTTTGAACAAAGCTTGGCCATGCAACCTGCGTTTGTAGTGATGGACCAAGTGGCGGGGGCGATAGGGAAGAACAGGTTAAATCTATCTCCTCTGGTAATTTTCTCTCTCTGCAGACTTTCCCTGCCGTCTCCAGCACTCCACAAACCAGGGATTGGTCCGATGCCCGTGTGGTGTCCGAGCTGACCTCCGGGGTGGTTCTCAGGACTGTCACTCAAATGATGGAGCGCTTTCAGGAAGACTTACGGAAATTGCCAGAGATCTGTAAGTCCACGCTCAGACCATGAAACCCTCAGAAAAGACATCCTCTCCCTGCTCTCTCCTAAAACTACTACAGAAACCCAAACACCAAGACTCTAATCTATGATAAAGACAATAGCCTGATCTGCTCCATTGACAGTGACTGACTTTGTGTATTCACAAAATGCTTCTGTAAGCCATTACATCCCAATGGGCCAACCAGTGTGAACCAGAAGATGATCCCATATTATCTTCAGTTCTGTCACTGTGTCTTGTCTTGCCTCTTTTGTTCCAAGCTTGACTAAAGACTTATTCACTAGTCAAGACTGAATTGTCCAAGGTCATAGTAATAGTATGATTGTGATAGCAGTAACAATATACTTTTTACCTTCTCATTAACAGGGCAGCAATCCCCATCGGAGCAATCTGTATCCAGGTCCAACCCGAGTAAGAATTCCCTACTACGTTTCATATCAAAGTTTCATATTAAATTCCTTTACAATTTTTTGTTAGCTGAGTGAATAAAATGTGATCAAAGCAAATCTCTCTCTTGTCTGCAGAGGTGAGGAGGGTTCAAGAATATGCAGGTAAATTGTTTTACATTCAAGCCTTGCATTCGCTCAGTTCTGATATTCAGTCTTGTTTTCATTGATTTGGCCATCTATCAGTTTATCATCTATCAGACATCACATTAGACCAAAACAACATTCAAACCATCCATCAATCTAACCACCAACTCTCTCTCTCTCTCTCTCTCTCTCTCTCTCTCTCTGCCGATGTCACGTTAGACCTGAACATTCAAACTTTGCATTTATTCAGCTCTAACATTCGTTCATTCATTGGTCATTCATTCATTAATCTGTCAGCTGACATCACATTATGCCCCAACATTCAAACCTTGCATTTTCTGGATTCTAAGTGTCCAATCCATTGATTGTCCCCCACCAAAGGGGGGACTATGGATCGGTCTCCGTCCGTTCGTTCGTTCGTTTAGTCACACTGTAACGTTGACTTTGTGCCCCTAGGGGGCGGCATTGAAAATGAATGGGGACTCAGTGGTAAAGCAATACAGTTATCATAGGTAACATAATAGTCTACACACACTACACACTTGGAGACATCAGACTGGGTTGATTTGTTGAAGTGAGAGTCAATGGAGAATTTTTGGGCAAACCTCTAACCACAAGACACTGTAGTTATTGTACAGTTGTTGGACTGTTGTACTGTTATTGCATCATCACTGCACTACCACTGTGCCATCAGTGTTGACTGCTTATATCATATTACCACTTACCTACTGTGGAAAACCATATATCACTTATAATTTAGCATTTATATTATTCATAACACTCAGGCTCCTGGTTATATTGTATATTGTATTATAAATTGTATTGTAGTGTACATTGTGTAATGTACGGATTGTATTTATTGCATATTGTAGTTCTTATATTTTGTACTGTATTGAGTAAAACAAGGACAATTACAGTTACTACATTTCAAGATATAACTGGGTAAGCCTATTTCTGAGGAGAGTAGGCAACAGAAATATATGGTCAATCTGTCCTTTCATTGTCCCATGCGAAAATGCTTATACAATTTCACTCATATTTCAAGTTCACTCAGCAATCACTGACTGACCCAAGGGTGGAACTACATCACTGGTGGGGGACAACATGTTTATTATTTGCTTGTTTCCTATGGAGCTGAGCAGGGAAACTCAGCTGATGTGTGGACGGTCAATGAGTTTCATGGTCATTGCCCCTCAACAGCCAATCAGATTTGCATGCTTCCTTGTTTCCCTACCAATGTGATTCCCTTTCATGAAAGTTCTTCATAGTTATGAAGGCAATACCAAAGCAACACAAAAAAATGCATGATTTTCATGTTCAGAACTTTGTAGCCACGACATAGATGCTATTGAAGCCTCTTGCACCTCCACAAATCAGTCAGAATAGAGCGATCAGTCAACCAATTCACTTGCAGTGTGAAGTCACAATTACAGTCCACCCTTCATCCATTCATCAAACTAACCACCAACCATCTCTCTGAATCTCTCAGCTGACATTACGCTAGACCCCAATACAGCTCACCCACGTCTCTACATCTCGGTGGATGGTAAGCAGGTTTGCTGTGGCGACCGGTATCAGCCGGTACCGGACAACCCCGAGCGCTTCGACCGGGTGGTTTGTGTCCTCGGTCGCGAGGGCTTCAGCTCAGGACGGCATTACTGGGAGGTAGGTAGGAAGCTGCATGAAACTGTGTCCATGTGTATGACTGTGCATCTGTCACAAAGATGCAAAAAATAGTTGTTTTTATTCATGAAAATGCCCATGTGTCTTGATTCTGAGGATTCCCAGAAAGCATGTGATGAATGGTGAGGGGGGAACCAAAGGCCTTTATATTTTCATGACATACAGGTTCAATACCAACCCAAACAAGCACAAAAATGTCATAATGTCACAGGTTGGTTCCTGGTCACTTAGTTCAGTGGTTCTCAACGTGGGGTCCGGGGACCACCAGGGGTCCTTGAGGGGGTTCCAGGGGGTCCCCAGCAAATTGATGAATTGTTAAACTTCACCATTATTACATTCTCTAACACAATTAGAGAATGTAGAAGAAAAGACTGTTTTGATCATAGTTTGACTGTTATCTCTCTTCCTACAATACAGATAGGCATGGAATTCTGGACAAATCATATCTAACAATAAAAATATTCTCAGATTTTGGTCCGAGGGACAAAATGGGGGTCCATGGTCCTAATGTGGACTAAATTACGGGTCCTTGATAGGAAAAAGGTTGAGAATCACTGACTTAGTTGGCAGCATACCATGTAACCATGGTATGCTGGGTTCAAATCCGGATTGGGACTTTTGTGGCATCCTTCACTCTCTTTCTGAATTTTCCTCTCTATAGTTCTGGGCTTTTTGTGCTGCATTGTAAAATATGAGATATTGCTCTGTTGTTATTTTTATTTCAGATAGCATGTTAGTTTGTCAACATTGTGTTGTGTGTTGTTTGCTTGTGTGCGTGTTGGCTACATGGAGCAAGGCTTACTATATCTTCCATTGTTACTGAACCCTTGCTGCACTCAAAATACTGTACTGTGACTTACAAGGGGAAAGGAGGGGGAAGCTCTCCATAATGATTTTTTGAAAGTAATTTGCACCATCTACTGGTAAAATTCATGTATGTACCGTAGTTTAACATTATGGCAGAATGAAATGCATACAAAGCACATGCCCACCATGAATAGGTAATATGAATAAATTTAGAATTAAAAAGGAAACATAATATTGTATCACTCCTTTGTAAAAATTACATCCACAAAATTGCCTTCCAGTGTTTTCTAGGATTAGATTAGATTACATTAGATCTGTTAATTTGAATGTATTGTCAATGAAGCAATTTGATTTTTCATTGAAAAAATATCACAAAATCCAGCAATGGACTGGGATGGATTAGTGCCTTTAAATGAATTAAATTTACAAAAACATTACTGAACAATTAAATGAATAAATGAAACAAAGAAATGTTTTTAGGTAGCTGTGGTCAGGGAAGAGTCTACATCATATCAGCAGTGCTCGACATGACCTGATTTCCAATGTTTAATAAAAGGCTGATATTGACCCCATATGTTAGCAAATCAATATATCGGTCTAAACCTAGTATGTATATGTCTGCGCCCAGTGCACTCAACCCCACCATGCCTGCCTCTTCTTCCAGGTGGAGGTTGGAGGAAAGACTGACTGGGACCTGGGGGTGGCAAGCCAGTCCATCAATCGGAAAGGCAAGATCACTGTAAGCCCCGCGCACGGCTACTGGTTCCTCAGCCTGCGGGATCGGACCGACTTCGCCTTCCGAACAGAACCGTCAACCAACCTGGGACTCAACCTCAGACCCTCCCGGGTTGGGATCTACGTGGACTGCGACAAGGGACTGGTGTCGTTCTATAACGTGGAGGCCAGAGTGCTTATCTATACATTCATGGATAGCTTTCCCGACACCATCCTTCCATTCTTCAGCCCTTGTACTAATAAATCTGGGAGGAACGAAGCTCCACTAATCATCTGCCCTGTTGCAACAACAGAATGAAATATAGCCACAGATTCAACCTAAGATAATCATAGAATCATATGATGTGTATCCTCTGTAATGAGGAAAGATGAAGATGAACATACGTACCTGCAGACCAGATTTATTCAGAGCCAATCTTCATCCTCATCTCATTCCCTCATTGCAGAAGAGCAGATCATGAGCAGACCTTTGGTTAACTGTGGTTACTTTATTCATTTGCATGCACAAATACAGAATTACAGTTGCTGAGAGAACTGTATTTGGTCACATGTGCATGGATTCTGAGATGGGACAGTGTTGTTCTCTAATAATAAGATGAGAGTGGCAGAAAAGATGAAAGAGAGAGGAATGACATGAAACAATGACCAGATTTGAACCTAGGTTCAGTGTGTTTACACATTACTGAATAGAAAAGTTGTTACAAAATTGATGACAAAGTTCACTGAACAAGGTTGAGCTACCTATTTTACAAGACAGGTGTAAGTATGGGCATAATGCTTGGGCAGATGTCCGCAACTATTTAATGGTCATTGATTTCCATCATGCTACTTGTATACATCATACACATGTTTTTCTTTCATGCAATTATTGAGATAATGCTTCTTCTGAACTTGGCAATATATAGCCTAATATTTTGAATATTCCTGAATTAAGAAATGAGCTTCTCTAGCCCTTTCATGCATGAATTATTAAATCACAAAGTAATATTTTTTTTTATGTTTGTTTTTACTTTTAAACAAGTGAAAAATCATGCCAATAACTTTTTTTCCCAATATATTTTATTTTGAAGTAGTTAGGTATCTGTCCACTGCAGTGGACACCATGCATCAACGGTATAAGAAGTGATTCAATGGAACTCAATATAGGTCCGAAAAAACATATGTTTTTAAAACATTTACTAAGAGCAAATGGTATGAATACACATAAGAACATTTTTCGGACCTATATTGAGTTCCATTGAATCACTTTTTATACCGTTGATGCATGGTGTCCACTGCAGTGGACTTATCTGAAAAAAATCACAGAATCACAGAAAAAAAATGTACAAGAAAAATCTTATTAAAAACTGGATAAAAGTATTTCTAACTTATCTTATCTTATTTAGTTGAAAAATATATTTTTTTACCTGTCTGGTTTTCTGAGAATAAAAGGATTTAACAGATATTCCTGAGGTATACTTGGTGCATCTCCCCTCCACCATTTTGAATGTATGATGCAGTATCTCAAAATGACAAAGAGAGCCAAAGATAATAATCAAATGGAATTTTAGACAATGCTTTGGGGGTCCGCCACCTGGTGGCTGGGACATGGTACTACAACTTAAATGGTTCAAAATGGCTTCCAAATATCTGTCCACTGTAGTGGACACCATGCATGAAAGGGCCTAGATCAGCCTTATCTACATTGTCGGTGGTTGTCTATTTAAGGTGGAATGCAATGGGAAAATAGGTGGTATAAATGAATTTTGAAATAAAAAAGGAAAAACCTTGTGTCAGTCCTTTGCAAAAACTCAATCCAGTAATCTTCCAGTGCTTTCCAGTAGGAGTAGATGAGATTATGTTGGCTCAGATTAGATTAGATTGCTTTAATGTAATGTCAGTGAAGCACTTTCATTTAAAAATCAGCACTGATTCCAGCAGTCAACCCTCTGTTATATCACCGATAAGAAATATAATGTGTCAAGGTAAAGTTCCTATTCTACAGTATAGTATAGTATATATATATATATATATATATATATATAGTACAGTACAGCACAGCACCAGACCTATGTATTTGTCATGATATTGTGGGGATCTCCACAGTATAAGGTGCATGTAAACAGACAGCAAGTAACCTATCATTGAATTCCAACTAAATCATTTACCTGGAAACCAGCAAACCCAAGTTACACAAAGAAGACCATCTTGATAAACAGCTTTTTCATGTATAACACTTGTTGTGGCACAAAAATTGTGGCTATTCTTTATAGCCAGGATGCTGCAATACAAAAACACTTCTTGAACAGTAGCTAAACAAAGTAGTTCCTAAGCAACACATAAGTAGCAGTATGGGTGTTGGTTTTTGGGTCACATTAATTTTGAAATTAAAATTGTAATTGCACCTCAAAATAAAATTTGAGGTGCTTGTGATATGCCACCATAGTAAAGGAACTTTTCATATTTGATAAAGAAAGACATTCAATTTATTTCATCAGTACTTAGACTTTAATATAATAAGGCTTGGCATCAATAGATTCATCATCAGTTCAAATAGTACATCAAATAGACACATTGTATAACTTTGATACCATTGAAAATATGCAACAAACTTTCATAATGAATTTGAAATATACACTCAGGAAGACTATGATTCAGGTACAGATAAGTCTGATTTAATACCAAAAATGCATGCAGAAATAATCAGATCTCACTGAATAATAAATGGTAATAGAGCTATTTCAGCAGTTGTAGTTCTGCGGTGAGGTTTCCCAGACATTGAGATGTATGTGAAGAGCTGCTGCATTCAGACCTGAAACCTGCAAGTGTTTTCCTCAAGAGCAGATGTTGTGCATGAAAAATGCAATACGTCTGCCATAGTGTCATTTTGAAGAAAAAACACAAATAATTATTTTTGCATTATTAAACATAGAAGCAAAATGACAGTTGATGACAAGATGAATTAAGCACAAATGTATGGCTATCCCAAACCTTAATTTGAAACAGAAACATTTAGCATAACATAAACATAATATTGTAAACAATGATTTGTTAATATAATTAATAATAAGTAGGCTAAATAGAAAATTAAAAGCAGTTTGGCATATGTTGTCATGATTTTCAAGAGTGTCCCCCATACCACCTTAAATAATCGTTTAGTTTTTGCAGTGCTCCTTCAATTTTCAATTTCAATTTTTTTTTGTTGAAAAGGGACAATGTACATTAATTAACATTCAAACAAATGTAAAAGTACCCGAGTAAGCCAAAGGCTAGTTTTCATCGGCAGTCCCTTTGCCTGATGTTGTTAGGCATTCTAGAATAATATAACATACAATAGTTAAAAGCATCATTGTGACAAAAACCATATACAATACAGTTAAACAACATGAGCGGACAAAATCCAATAGTAGATGATACAGGTACAGTATGAGTATGATTATGAATTCAGATTCATGTAAAAAAAAAGTGAGAATTTGCTGGTATTCTGTCAAAAAAAAAAAAATCATACAATTCCCTCTTTAGGCCTGTTTCCTAAAAATATTACTGGTATAGGCAATTGATGTCAGATACTACCATTACTACAGCTACATCAGCCTTGCAAACAGAAGCAATGCTGTATGGTGCTCCAAGCAGTGGAGTTATGTCTGGTAACGATTTTAATGGCTTCTGCACCAGTACCTGTATCTATGGCAACAAGATAAACATGTAAATGTGTTCCGCTACCTGCAACATCTCTTTCTGGTAATATATTTTGTGGTATTTTAGTAATTTTAATGATACTTAAGCTATTATGAATTTAGAATTTCTTTCTGGTAATTCTGCCATTTTTTTTTAACCCAGTTTTCATTTGGGTCCAGCCTTTATTTATGCATACACACTCCCTGGTTACTGTTAAAGATCAGCACACTATTTGAGAGTTAGTGGTTTATTTTTACGGTATTTACTTCAACGTTAAAATCTTTTGTCCATCCCCTGTATGTCAATGCATGTATGTAAACCACTGTTTACATCTGCAGTGAGGAAATGTGCTCATGGGTCATTTTCATACCTAATATCATAGGCCACAGGACCTTCCATGCTGAATCCAAGGTAGAAGGACACTTCCTCCTGGCTGTAACCACTGCGTACACCACCCAGGTATACGGGACGCACAAGCATTTTAAGGTTGCCACCATAATGAACATAAATGTCGCTGTTTTCTGATTTTCCTTTGACCCGTAGCAACATCCTTTGGACCTCTGGCTCTTTCCATACTGCACCACTCTGCCAGAGATGGTGCAGGTTACGTGGTTGGCCAGTTGAGCCACTGGCAGAAGCTTGCTGCTTTGAAGCAGAGATCACAAGTTGATCAAGCTTCCCCTTTGAAACTATTCGCTTCAGTCCCTTGGATTTCCCAAGGTAGAAGTGAGCAATGGCGGTTCTTGCTAGAAACATGTAGGAGAAGCGTCGATGAAAGGATTTCTTGACTGATGTGACATAGGTATGGATATTTTTGTATGTTACTAACTCTTCAAGCCTGTGGTCTTTTGTAGGCCACATGAGCAGCATAGAGAGGTAGTACAGCTCTGTAATTTTTGAATGAGTCCCCTCATTTTGCAGCTCCTCATTGAGAAGGTAAACCAACTCCTCATATTTTTTCAGCAATTTGGAGGTGGGCTTGATGCTGTGAAGAACAATGTTTGCCAGGATGAAGTTGACCGTGTCTGACGTGTACTTAGAGGGTGAGTTGTCAAATACAAACTGCCACTTATTCAAAATGTGCTCAATTTCCACTCCACTTTTGTCATTCAAACACTGCAGGAGCCCAGCAAATGAGTCAGCTCGTTTTAGTTCCAGATAGTTCCTCTGATCCGCTATCTCCTGACGTAGACTCAGCTTGGGGTTGTTGGCTTTTTCAGATGCCTTTTCCTGTTCTGAAATACAGAATATCTGTACATACTTTTTAAAGTACTCTGACACCTTGCGTTTGTTTCTGTCATCTGCTGTTTCCCTCTCAAATGACCTAGGCTTTAGGTATGTGAAGTAGTTCTCAAAGAAACTGAAAATTTCCTTCAGCCTTGGCTTCAGAGAGACCAGAAATCTCTCATGGTCTGCCAGGACAGTGACAAACTGCTTAATGGTTGTGTCGCTGATTTCATGAAACTTGTTCACTGGGAGGTGACCTTTGAGGAATTGTAGCATTTTATCCTTCTTACGTCTGTCACTGACACTGAAAAGAGGAATGCGTTGAATAACCTCAAAAAGGATCATCATGACTTCTGTCTCTCCTACATAGCCTGATGTATTGTAGGACCTGTGTCTCTTTCTGCTGCGCAGATCAAATGGATCTATTGGTTCATCCCTCTTGGCTAGTTCCTGTGAATCCCTGAATGCATTTATGGCACTGAATGCTAATTTTAGGCAAGTGTCAAGTGCTTCAGGAGTTAGATCCTCAGATTGCTCAATTTCCTTTTTGAGGTGGCTCTTGTACACCTGTCCGACTGTGTCTGCAATGTAGGAATTAGAATTCTTCCCTTGTGCATCCTTGGCCCACTGGAGGGCAGATTTAAAGTCTTTCTCTTTCAGGTAGAAATGTCTTGCCAATGCTTGCGGCAATGTTGCACTTTTGTCAAATCTGACTGTTGCTCTTTCTAAGACTTCTTTGATTTTGTCATATCCCTCCCTTTTGTCAGATCCCTCCTTATGTATAGCCTCAATCAAAGGAGAGAACAATGTGTCTTTGTCATCTCCCTGTTCTTTTCTGTGACGTGTGATCAGCATACTTTGGATGTTTTGGACCAGGATATCCTTTCCCATGCATGATTTGTAGAGACAGTTACAGTGCAACAGGTCGATTGTTATCTCAGCCAGAGAGAGTTCAAGGACATCAAGACAGTTTCTGGCAATCTCTTGGTGTAAGAACCGTACTGCTTGATATGTGCCATGCTCTTCAACCCTGAAATTGATCAGCAGTGTGGAATATGGATTCATTTTTTCTTCAAACGTTTCTCTCTTCCACAGGGCATTCCTTATACCCACTAACTCTTCACACAGAGAGAGTGACATGTAGGATCCATTGACATAAGTGTTCAGCAAAGCTAAGAAGGAGAACAGCTTTCCTTGTTTGGTAGTTGTGTCCAGAGCTTTAACAATGTTGCTCACCAGATTCTTGATGTAGCTCTCACTGAAATTATTGGTCATGATCATGAAGGCATAGAACGTTTCAGGTTCTTCATGGAAATCCTTAAGTTGTCTTAGTTTCTTAGAAAACAAACTCTGCTCGTTGGTGGACAGCTTGTTGCTGATGAACACATTTGCAATCCGGCTATTCCTGGAGCTCTCTTTAGGGAAGTGGGCTCTCTCACAGTTCAGTATGATTACCATTAGATTATGTCGCTTTCTTTCACTCCCCACACTCAGGATGCACTGCTTTAGGTACTCTACATCATACCAGTTGTCCACCAAGAGGAGAACAGGTGTGTAGTCTGACTGCTCCTGTTTGCCACAAGTCAGCAGGTTTGTGACTTGGATTGCAATTTCACTATTCGATGCCATGTTGTTTTTCACAACAGCACATCTGAATTTCCTCCTCAAGCTCCAAAGAACATGCATTGCTAGAGTTGTTCCCCCACAACCCGGGTGATGAAAAAGATTAATCATGACACATGGAGATGTGTAGCCCCCTACGGGAGTGATGAGGTCAAATAGCTCAATGTATGTGTCTCGTATGATGAATGGCAGGCAGCCTGGCCTCTCCGAAAGGTAAAAGTTCCACCATGTAACTTGTCCTCCTCTGTAAAAGTCCTCCTCTGTTTTCTTCTTGAACTCCTGGAAAGACTCCATTGTTTCAATTTCTGTGTTCTCACATTCATTTTCACTTAATATGTCCAGATCAGTCATCAGCTCCTCATCCCTTTTTGTCAGGAGGACTGAGCTTGAGCCTGAGGATGGCAGGTATCTCCTAGAAGACCGTGTTTGAGGCTCTTTCAGCTTTTGGATGGTGCTATTGATTTCATTGAGACTCAGTTCATAGATGCATTTACTGGTGATGTCCACTTTACAGCGAGTCTCTATGATTTGCTTCCATTGGCTAAACACAGTAGAGTCTTTGCATATGCAAAGCATATTGTCATCCCCTTCTAATGTGCGATAAATTGCACAGAAGGTCTCCATAATA
Source organism: Centroberyx affinis (assembly GCF_046629955.1). NCBI lineage: Eukaryota > Metazoa > Chordata > Actinopteri > Beryciformes > Berycidae > Centroberyx > Centroberyx affinis. The sequence continues at coordinate 27,777 of NW_027279372.1, forward strand.
GGGCTTGAGATGTCAGTGATGGCTGAGTGAAGAATGAAGACCACCAGCAGTCCATCCTTAGAAAGCAGATCTGGATTGCAGAGAAATGAAATCATGTTGTTGATATCTCCAGAGCGTTTCTTCAGCCATTCACTAGTTGTTAATGGTTTGTCCATCTCACTCTCCTCATTCACCCGTCCATTGCAGAAGACCCAACTTGTTTGCTTAAACAGATTCAGCTTTCCAATGACAGTTGATACACTGTCCTGGGTGATGTACATCCGTGGGTAGTGCAGATTAGCTATGCGATCCTTTCGGTAAAAACTGCACGTTCCATCGACATCAGACTCTGGGTCAAAATCAAGTACTGCAAGCAACTTCATCTCTTTCAGAAAACCCAAGTGCTCCAGTTGGCTTGAATGACATTTGTTGGTAACAACAATGACTTGAAGGGAGTTCTCCAAAGTGTCTCTTCCACGAGTTATCAATTGTTTGAGCCTTTGGCCCTGGTGGCCTTGACTGAGATGCTTTTCATCTCTCTCCTCTGCTGACCTGCGTGCTGATGCCCAACATTTTACTTCTTCAATCATACTTTTTATCTTCTCCTGGACTATGCGGGGATTAGGATCTGCTAAAATGTTGATTGCCCTGGGGCCATCCCGGACAAACAGACATTCAGTTTTGCACTGTTGCTCCTTCTGTGTTGATGCAATATTTAAGAAAGTATAGAAAACTTTCTCTTGTGTCTCTGAATATGTTGGAACTACATCAACCTCAATCACACATTTGTCTGAAGTTGTTCCATCTTGACATTGAACTTGGAAGAATTTAGGAGGTCTGATGCATGCTCTGGCAACATTTCTGTGTTCTTCAAAGTGCTCGCTCAGACATGATTCAAATGCCTCATTATATTTGCTGAAAGAGGTGACCTTGTGCCCAATTACCTGACCATATGCCTGTCCTGCCTGGTTATTCACTCCAAAATGAATAGTACCATTGGTGCGTGAATTCATGCAGCTTGCAGCAAAACAAAATACTTCTTTTGTGAATTCGTAAAGGATTTCTCTTTCACTGGCCTCCTCTGTGTTTGGCAGAAGCTGATACTCATGCACAGGGTCAAGGAGATTGCTTGGACCGGCTACAGGAGGAAGAATGTCATTTTGTGTGTAAATGAAGGATGGGTCGCTTTTGTCAAAGGGCCGGGTCAGACATATTGGCCTCCTCAGGTGTAGAGATGTTGTGTCCTCAGTATTTTCTCTATGTAATCTCTTGTCATCTGTTGTCTTCTCATCAGTTACAGATTTGATTTTATGTGTCATTGTCTGTATTTTCAACATTGTGGAGCTTAGACTTTGAATTCCAGAGTCCGATGACACTGTTTCAGTCTCCATTGATTCATCAAGATTTCCTGACACCTCCCACCTCTCTGTGCTTGCCCTGTCACCTGCTCTTGTCTCGGATTGCCTCCTCAACTTCTCAACTTGTCGTATGATTTGGATTGCCGGCGCAGGTGGCACACCTAAATCTAACAGGTCTTGTTTCTCAAAGGAGACCAAGCAAGCTCCTGATGTCTCTTGGTCATAGAGTGTCTGTGCAATTCGCTCTGGTACTCGAAGTCTCATGATCAGCCAATCTTTCACATGCTCCTTGGTCCAGTCCTCAATCTTTAGCGGGAATTCATCAAGGTCATTTCCTCTCTGCACACCCAGTGGTAAAAAATAAAGGAAAATAAATGTTTGTGCATTTATAACAGTATTAACAGTCTGGTAATTGTTGCATAACAGGATACATTATTAAGTTACAGGATAAATCATGTCCTGCTCATTGTTGCCCAATTCGTAATTACCAGAGGTGTGACCAAGTCAATTTTGCTCAAGTCCCAAGTTAGGCACAATCTCAATTCAAGTCCCAAGTATAAATGTAGATTACCAAGTCAAGTGCAAGTCAAGTCCATGCCATTAATGTCAAGTCTCAAGTCTAAATGTAGTGCTGTTCTACATTTAGTCAGAACAAATCAAGAGCCCAGCATCAATTTCATATCTTAAAGAAAAATAAATATCTAGGACTTTTCAATATCATTTTAATAGGATAAAAACCTGGTAAGAGCATCATGAGTTTGATTTCTATAATCAGTTACAACTTCAATAAATGCCATCATTGCAATGCAATCATTCCATACAAATTCATAAAACAATTTAAATTCAGTCGTTTGGTAGAACAGATCTCATCACTTTCAATCTAAGTCATTTACACAAACAAGATCTCAAGTCAAGACTTTAGAAACCTTTTCAAGTCATCAAAGTACAAGTCAAAGTCAAGTCTCAAGTCACCAGAACCAAGTCTCAAGTCTTCTCTTCATTCATCAAGTCAGGTCTCAAGCAATTAAAATTGTGACTTGAGTCTGACTTGAGTCCAAGTCATGTGACTCCAGTCCCCGCCTCTGGTAATTACTATAAATGATATAAACCAGAGGCTTTAACATACCATTTTTGCTTGTGCCCCTCCAACAGCCAATTGTGTTCCATGAGATCTCACATTCCTGCACACAGAAAAGAGATTACACTTATAATGCAACATATAATCCAATGTTTTTATCCAATCTAGTCACTCCCATACCTATGAACAATTATTTAATGAAGCAAAACACACTACAGTAACTGAAAAATTAAATAGAATAAAATAACATAACATTGTAAAGTCTTGGACACATTGTTATACATCTCACTGGATGAAAATACACATTTCTGGGAAAATTCACATTCTGTATATTCCCGTGAAATTTCAAATTTACGGGGGTAAACGGAAATATTCTACTTCAGCGTGTCAAGAGCTGCATATCCCAGCACACGTCCGTCCACTTAAAATACCCTGGGATTTCAGGTCCCAGATACTTCCGATTATTCCATTGTGGGTATACGGACATTTCCAGGTCAGTCTACTCCCGTGCCCCAGCTATCAGTTTAGATACCTGGGAATTTCAGGAACCAGAAATGTCCACACACTTTGTACGGCAGATTGATGGGATTTGGAATGGAATGTAGCCGATGATCCACGGCAAAGCCCCCCAAAAATGTGTTCGAAACAGGCCCTGTGACGTTTCAAACAGGCCACGCCCACAACGTGCAGTACAACATCGACATTTTCTGTGGCTGCTTTTTCTGTATTCTGATAATTTATGTGAAATGTATACGGTGTAAATAACGTGTCGTTACCTTTTCACGGTTATCAAAGACCTGCATCATCATTAAAATGTTTATTTTCTGGAAGTCACAAAATGCTAACAAGCTAACAAACTTCAGTGCAAACGTCCGTTCAAGAGAGGGTTCATGCTATCATTTTGAGACTTCAAGAAAAACATTTGAATGATCTTGCTGTTGTTTGACAGTCATGAAAAGGTAACGTAAAATTATTTACACCATATATATTTCATAAAAATTATTAGAACACAGAAAAAGCAACCACTGAAAATGTCGATTTATTGTCCTTTTCACCGCGTCATCGCCATTCTGAAGCAGTGCAACGCAGACAGTGGGACTGTTTTGAAGGGAGCACCTGCTGGGGAGGCAGAACAGGACAGAACATCAGAGAAGGCCACTGAAGCAAGCCCGATCGATCGCCGAAAGTTGCGGCAAGTCACCGGTAAGTCAGTAGGCCAAGGTTACCGTGTTTGTACAGCTACCGTATCGACTTTATTCGTTTAAAAATCTGTTAATTTAGTTGCTAGGTGCGCTAGCCAAACTCCTACCACTAAAAGGCTAGCTTAACGGTAGCGCCAGCCAAGCTTATGCATAACTAGCTCAACCCCAACTTGCTTGTTCATAGATTTTTTTTTTAATGATTTAATGATTTGTTTAAAGGATTTAGGTCGACCAGGGAGCTTTTTATGTGTAATAATGCATTGACAGTGGTGTGGTATGCTGTTGTAAATTAAGGCGCCAAATTTAAATCTGTCAATTTATCGGTAATATCAATCTGTTTACAAGCAACTAAAGCAGATTAATTAATTACTTGATAGAATATGTTATTTTCTACAAATCTTTCGGGTCGAGTTGTGAATTGGCCATGCATTTGTTTCTACTATTAACAACGACAAAGGAAGCCGTTTCAGTGGAGTTCAGCGTAGTTTTCCGCTATACAAGTGTGCTATTTGGCTTGCAGGAAGCCGTTTACTCTGGCGAGCCGCAGCCGTTTTTGATGGCATTATTTAAAAAGGGAACGCTAAGATATGTTTTACATCGGCCATCTACAGCTACTCTGGCATGTAAAACATGACACTAACAATTGTAAAACACGGGTGGCGTTTATGGAATATGATTTGGCCATATTCCAGTGATTTGACCGTGGGCCGTTACAGAGAGAGAGAGAGAGACTGCTATTGTAACCTCATGGTTATGATTTGACCACTGGACACATGGCCTCAAGTGTAAATTTGTTTTTATACAACAGTGTATAGAATAGCTATGACTTATGATTTTATAATTTAATCATATCTTGAATGTTACAGGACATGGTGAGGCGCCTCCATAATTCAGAGGAAAATCAAAGGCGTTTTAATCCATCCGAAAGGTATGAAATATTATAGGAAGTCAAGAAGCTGGTTCTTGTACATTTTTATTGTACATGAGGGGCATCCCCAGATAATTTATTTCCATGCCAATGTCCTTTTCAGCTCCAGATCCCCATACAATGTGGCAGTTACGGCATCATTGGAGAAGTCAAAAAGAGCCTGGATGTTCCTGAGGCACTCATAAAATGTAAGCTGGGTTCATAATTTGGGAATAAAAGTACATTTTGATGTTATTATAATTGTCCACTCTGGATGATAATGCACTACTTAAATTTAATGAAAGCAGATGGAGTTGTAAGGTTTGGAGTGGTGAATCAATAGGCGTTATGCCCAGCTTACTTCCGCATTCTGTTAAAACAGATTTACTAGTTTCCAGTTCAGTTTTACCGAAAGCTTGTTGTTGTAGCAGCTACATGTGGATATAGCGTTGTGTTTTATTCACGGCGTCTTCGGGAGCTGCCAAAGATGAGCATGTCCTATGTACATCATATATGCAGTTTGACCTCCAAGACTCCAAAACTGGATAAAGAGTTTAAGCTGTATGCTTTTTCATACATCTGTGACTATGAGGGTAGCTGTCTGCTAGCTAGCCAGCTAGTTATCTAGCTAGCTCACTACCTAACACTGTTGTTAAGAGAGTCTCACCCTAGCAAGCTTCTGATTAATGATTGCTATGTGTAGATGCCTACATAATCACGTTGTCATTTTATTTTTTATTATATATTATATTTAGCTGCCCTGATACCGATTTCACCAGTCAGCCTGTCTCTGTTTGACACTGGTGAAAATAAAACGACAACGTGATTATGTAGGTATCTACACATACAGCAATCATTAATCAGACACTTGCTGGGTGAGATTCTCTTAACAACAGTGTTAAGCAGTGAGCTAGCTAAATAACTAGCTGGCTAGCTAGTACATAGCTGCCCTCAGTCGCCAGATGTATGAAGAAGCGTACAGCTTAAACCCTTTATCCAGTTCGGTCGTGGGAGTCATGGAGGTCAACTTGCATATAAGATATACATTGGAAATGCTCATATTTGGCAGCTTCCGAAGACACTGTGAATAAAACACCACTATATCCACACGTAGCTGGTAGCTTTCGGTAAAGCGAAACTGAACCGGAAACTAGTAAATCCGTTTTAACAGAATGCGGAAGTAAGTTGGGCATAACCCCTATTTCACATGCCGAGCAGTGCCCGTGAGTGCTCTCATTTGTTGTTTTCTTTTGGGGCTATCAATCTAACCACATTTAAATTATGAAATTACAAAGGTTCTGCCTGCATTGTTATTGTGATTTTGTATTTTTCCCAGTATCATGTGCAACCTACTACGAAGCAGTCAGAAGGAACTACACATCTGTGCTGCCTCAGAACCTGGGGGAGAGGGTGCAGCAGTCTCAGAAGAAGAAGGCTCGACAGAGGAGACAACAAGTAAGTTGTTATATAACATTCTGTATATTTACATGCACACTAATTATTTTATTATATCTGGTTGGGTAGTAATCCCTCCATTCAGGAAGTGGAGGGATTACTAGCATTAGAGAAGGAACTCTATTAGAATGTTAACATCTCCCCGCTCCCTCCCTGCTAAAACCAAATCCCGCCTCCAAATCTCCCATGAACCATTCCTGATTGATGGAGGTGGTAAGCCAGATGTGTTCAGATTGGATTGATATGAACGGTCCGCGAGTTTAAACCAATGAAAAGTTACCTACCCTAGCTTTAAGACAGGTAAGCACAATGCAATCAACCATCATAGATTATTCACCAACCATTTTTTTATTGTTGGATTTATACGTCATCGTCTGATTTGTTTTGGTTTTGGTTTTGATTTTGTGCATGCAGGACCTGTAGTACAGTGGCCATTTTAGCACATCCTGAGCCGCTTTTGTCATTCGTAGATCTATTTGGCAAATTTAGGTGGACTTGTGTCAGGTTTAGCTGTCCTTTGTAGACTTAGATGGAGTTGTATCGGATTTAGATGTACTTTGTCGAACTTAGACAGCGCTCATCTGCAATGGAGGGCAGTCCCAGCATTACAATCAAGCGCTTCCAATCCTTCATCACACAGTGTGTTGCAACCGGACTGAAAGGAACCAGTTTCAGGTTAAAACAAAAGCATTTTTAACAAACTGTACAGCAATTCCGATAAATCTGATTCATATTTGGATCTTCCAGCTATCTGCCACAAGTATCACAGCCATATCTTGATAATATATGATTTGTCAGAAAAGCATCGGCGAACAAGTTCATGATTTAGGTAACAAGAGATTGTCTGTTTGGGTAATGAAAAACTGCTCTAATTTGTACTCTAGCCTAACTGTAATTTCTATGTTTGTTGCCATCATGCTTTTATTTTAAAAGCACATCCACTAAAACAGACATTTTCCATTTGCTCACTTAGCCATTAGCTTGTTTGATCATTCTGTAGTTGCTTACTTTAGCCAGGAATAATCTGTACTAGTTAAAGGTAACCGCTAACCTTTTTCCAAAAAGAATCATACCACATTATCAAGATAAGGCTGTGATACTTGTGGCAGATAGCTGGAAGATCCAAATATGAATCAGATTTATCGGAATCGCTGTACAGTATATTAAAAATGCTTTTGTTTTTACCAGAAACTGGTTCCTTTCAGTCTGGAAGCAGCACACCGTGTGATGAAGAATTGGAAGCGCTTGATTGTAACGAGGGACTGCCCTCCATTGCAGACGAGCGGCATCTAAGTTTGACAAAGTACATCTAAATCCGATAATAATTTCATAATTTTATGTCTCCGTAGCTCCTTGAGGGCCGGGCTACTGTTTTGAGGGAGGAGGAGAACGAGTTGTGGGAAGGTGTAACCCAGGAGCTGATGAGCGACGAGGATGATGATCATGATGGAGCTGGAAGGAAGACATGGCGAGTGAGGAGACCAGCGTTTAGAGGCACAGAGCTCTCAGCACTGTGCCAGAGGTTGCAGCTCTGCCTTGAGAGTGACGCGGTATACATGGCAATTCACACAACTAGAGTCCTCTCTGAAGAACTCTCTGACAGATCACCACCTGTGCGTAGAATCAACCCTGCACATTATGTTTGTCCTACTCCCATGCCTTCCTGCCCTACCAACAGCTCTCCTGCACCTCATGCAATGGGCACATGGCTTCAAATGATAAATAATTGAAGTTCTAAATATTTTACAAAGACTATAATGTTCTTTATTGTTAATCCCTTTTGTTTTTTAGTAGGATTGGTAGTAATATTTGTCTAAAAATGGCAGACAGTAATGTTTAAAATAAAGTTTAATGCTAGTTTGTTGACGCGTTAAGGAATGTACATCCACTGAATTTACAATAAACATGGACATAATTAAAAGATTGTGTGCAATTCATAAATGATGCTTTTAAATGTACTTTTTAACAGCTGATTCTGAATTCCTGTTGTAGCATATTCAAAACCAAATAGTCAGTTTTCAAGATTTGTGAGAAAGGGACAGCTGTATTTCCAAGTATACCATGTTTCTTGTGTGCTTTTAGGACAGGGGTTCTTCAAGGTTTCATAATCCCAAATAAATGGGAACCTCATCTGCATCATCTAATGTTTACATCTTCTTGAACTTATCCAGTGTTGTATCTTGTTAGCTAAAAACATTTAAAAGGTATTTTGGTTTTATAGGCTATTACATAGCCTATAGCAGTGATTCTCAACCTTTTCCATATCAAGGATCCCTAATTTAGTCCACATTATTGCTAGAACAGTCATTCTTCTACATTCTCTAATTGTGTTAACTTCTTGTAAATGAAATAATGCTGAAGTTTAACAATTCATCAATTTGCTGGGGACCCCCTGGAACCCCCTCAAGGACCCCTGGTGGTCCCCGGACCCCACGTTGAGAACCACTGGCCGGGAAGAGGGGGGCTGCTCGGAGGGGGGGAGGAGGGGGGCTGCTCAGGCGAGCCCTGTGTTCCACGGACTTTTCTGACAATATACATTGATGTGGGGGGGGATTATCTGCCTTTTCCGGACGTGTTTGGACCTGTGTTGAGGTGGAAAATGGACTTTTCCGGACGTATTTGGACCATGTGTGCAGGTGCGCGGAGATTCCCGGTGAGTGTGCAGTGATATCCGGTCATTTGCGACGATATACGGGAGTGCGCTGACATTTAACGAGGCGTGCACAGTGACAGAAATCTCCGGCCACAAAAGTTGTGCGTTGTCGGAGAATTACGGACGTGTCGCGGCCCGAATATCTCCTGGCACGTTGCCAGACATGTCCGGACACAGTGCCTTTCCGTACGTGTGTACAGAGATGTATAGGACGGAAACGGAACTTTTCGTCCAGTGTCTCTGATAACCTTTGAAACTCTGTGAAAATCTGTATGATTCTGTCTTTTTTTTTTTTTTACCTTTATTTACCTAAGGAAAGTTCACATTCTACTTCACATTCATACCATTTCCACATCCACACCTGGGTGCTACACAGTACAAACCATAGTCTTATACTGTTGGCCACTGGGAGCTACCCTGTACAACCACAGGTGCTCTCCCACTGGGGTATGCCCTGTACAACCACAGTCTCCTACTGTCCCACTGAGGTATGCCCTGTACAACCACAGTCCTCTATTGGGGGCCAATGAGCAGCTAAATAGAACAGTTGGGGGTTTAGTGCCTTGCTAAAGGGCACCTGTTGAGGGAGGGGAGAGCATTACTTCTTCACTTTCCCACCCCCATTTTCCTATCTGTTCCTGGGATTGGAACTGGCAACCTTCCGGTCACAAATTTCACTCACAAACCCTCTTTTATAAAGATGTATACTATTGAACAGTTTTCTTTTGAAGTGTTCAATTGTAAGTGGTTTCATGGTTTTGATTCTCCAAGATTATTTACTGTGTTGTTTCTTAAAACAAGCCCATGGATCTAACATCTGTGTACATCATGTAGATCTATTCTAGCATATCTCTGGAGCTAGCTCACTGCTTTACTTCTCTATTCAGCCATATATAATGTAAACATAGTTGAGTATCAAGGAATACAGAGCGCAAGGGCAGAAAACACAACTTACAAATCTTGCCTGTCTTCAATAGTGCCAGGTCCAAAATGCAGGGGAGGGCTCATTGACCTGTGACTCTTCACTGACAGAAACCTTGGGGACTTGTCTCTCTCTTGAGGCTTGGCATCCATCCTGTCTGTCTCAGGACATGGAGGACTCCTGGAGGGATATAAGTTATGAATAGTGAGACCTTTCATTTCTACTCTCTCATATGACATGCTCCTGCATGTAGGATTATAACCCAACAGGCTTTGATTTGTCATAGAAAATAACTGTTACAGTCACAAGTTCATCTCAACTCTGTTTACCAGGGAGTGGCGAATACTTTTTAACTACGTGTCTGCCATGCCCAAAATTATGAAACCCCTTACACCTCTTTTGTCTCATAGTGTGATATATTCTAATGTGTGCTGCTGGACCGTAGCGCAGCTTTCGATACTGTAGATCACTGCATTCTGATTGAAAGGCTTAGGCAGTGGGTGGGTGTCTCTGGGAGCGCCCTGGACTGGCTCTCCTCCTATCTCTCGGATAGTTTTTCTGTGTCGGTTGGTCCCTACATGTCTGCCCCTGCTGCCGTATGTGCCCCAGGGTTCTGTTTTGGGTCATATCTTATTTACTTTATATATGCTTCCCCTAGGACTGATTATTAGCAAATTTAAAGGTATTTCTTATCACTGCTATGCTGATGATATTCAGCTGTACATCTCTTTTAAGCAAGATAAGATTGACAAACTGTCTGTTTTGCATGATTGTCTGATTTCCATTAAGGACTGGATGGCCAACAACTTTTTACAGCTTAATGCAGACAAGACTGAGGTTCTTATTATTGCTTCAGACAGTATCGTTTCCAAGGTTGCTCAGTGTATTGGGTCCCTTTCCTCAACTGTACGGTCTAACCTTAGAAATCTTGGTGTTATTTTTGATCAGGCTATGTTAGGGTTGGTCCGATGGCCGACAGTCATCGACCACTGAGCCCTCTACATCGCAACATCGTGATTTAAAGCCCCCAGACAGAGAGCGCAAAAATGAAGGATGGGTTTATTCTAATTATTATAATAACTCCTTGCACCTGATTTACTAAAGGAAAAACAGCTTATTTAATCACACTATTTGCTGCCCAGTGAAAGCATGTTGTAACGTAGGCCAGACATAAAATTTATTTTTAAATTTACCTGGTTTGCGCCTGCCTTAGTAAATCAGGGGGTGAGTCTTTATTTGTAGCCTATCTCAAAACTGAGGATTCAAACTTACCTACAGAGCGAACTCCGCCACACTGATCCATCAAAAAACAGACAGAAATACTAACGGATAGATTTCTGTCCGTTGGGTTGGGTTGTTTTGGAACGTAAACGCTATTTTAAAAAAAACGCCTCTGGTTTGCGGTGATGAATCCCTCAAGAAAAAGTTCAACTGGGTTGCGCTGCCCGGCGTTGCCCGGACAACGGACAGCTCTCATTGAAAATGAATTGAAATGAACAGAGACGGACAGACACAACGGACTACTCTCCCGTTCTCTCCTAGGAACCGAGATTTCAAAAAGGTAGGAGTCGGACTACTACGCCTACCAAACATGAAGCAAAGTGCTACAGTTATGCAGTTACATCACTATGACTAGTATTTAAAATATTTTTTTATAATCAGATGATCTGCTTAATGAGGTTGCTTAAGCATAGGCTAGGCTATAGGGAGGAAAAGTAGGCTATAGGGAGGAAATAGTAATTAATATCCTGGACTACTGTAATTCCCTTTTCACATGCCTCAGCAAGTCGTCTCTGGACCATCTACAAATGGTCCAGAACGCTGCTGCAAGGCTGTTTGACCAGGTCCAGCAGGACGTCTCACATCACACCCATCTTAGCTTCTTTACATTGGCTTCCCATCAAGTTTAGGATTCAATTTAAGGTTCTTGTAATCACATATAGAGCCCTGCATGCACCTGTGTACATCTGCAACCTACTCCATCCCTATATTACCAGCAGGTCACTTAGGTCTTCTGACCAGGGCTGACTGGTTGTCCCTCGCTCTAGGCTCAAAACAAAAGGTGATGGAGCGTTTGAAATTGTGGCTCCTAAACTGTGGAACGCTCTTCCACTTGACTTCAGATCTTCGGTCTCTGTTGACACTTTTAAAAAGCAGCTAAAGACTCATCTGTTCAGACTGGCCTTTGTCTAGCCTCTTGTGTCTGTATTTCTGTGTGTTTTTTGTGCAACAAGGACGCAATTTAACTTTAACTGCCTATACAGAGGAAGAAGAAAGCCAAGCAAGCGGGTGGAGGCATTACACCCAAAAAGACAACAGTGTTCATTGTAAACATTGTAATACAAAGTTGAAATACAGCACCTCTACAAGCACAATGAAAGAGAAAGCATTCCCCCGGCTGGCCAAGTTGGCGTGACACTATTTGTGCCTCCCGACCACGGAGATACGCTCTTATTCTTACATAAACCAGTAGACTGTCGTGCCATCTACTGATTTTGACTACTGGGGTCCAGGGTCCAATAACTATAAGGTATTTTAAAAAAACATGACAGGCTCTTTCAATCATCGTGAATTTACTGCATGGAATCCTTGGAATGCGCCATTACGCAGCGCTCAGCTCACGTTTCCTACAGCCTACCTTACAGTGTTATATAGTGTTAAATCATAGGAAATAACCAGTATGGGTAACATTTGCTAAATGTGAAATATTTGTAGATTTATACTGAACTCTGTCCATTAAATCCTTTTGGGGACGTGCTTTACGCACGGATGTCCCATGGAAATACAGAATATTGCGCAATTAATATTTCAGTTTATCCACAGACAGAACATCTCACGTTTCATGTCCAGGAAATCTGTCTCATCACACTGTTGTTCTAAAGGTATGCAATCATATGTGTGAAATTACTTTACATGGAGTTTTGATTGCGCTGAGTTGGTCAGTGGAAGAAAGGAGGAGAAGGAGAGGGAGAGACTTCACATCTGTCTACCAACGCCCTGTAGCCCATCATACTGGTGTAATTTGTGGGTATGTTGCAGGGAGAAAATTTAATTTTTTTTATTTTGGTACAATACTCGTTTTTTAGAATTCTGAAAAGGCCTTTTCTATTTTGCATGGTAACGTTGTGTGTGAGTGTTTGAGAGAGAGACAGAGAGAGGCGCATCTTACTATCTGAATAATGCGCCCTTTAAATAGCAGGAAAATACTGCGCCATTGACTTTAGACCAGGTTTTTGTTGGTCAATGGCGCAATCGCTTTCTGCTGCCTCAAGATAGCAATGCGCCAACAATGCGCCAACAATGCGCCTGACCACACCTCATTTTAAGACCAACACGCCCATGGGCACAAAGATGGGCGCAAGTACATTTGCTGTTTAAACAACGTGGGCGCTGGGCGTGAAAATGACAACTGCGTTTCTATGTTGAGCTGTCCATGATGCTGAAAGTGCACATAATGCATTTAAGTTGAAGTCCGAAAATAAATATTATTATTGATGCAAACCAACTTGAATCCTCGCTTTTTTTCTCTTTTTTTCTTTTATGTTTTTTTTTCCGCACATTAGCTCTTGAAACGGGCTTAAGGCCGCCTCTACATAGTTGATATCATTCCATTGTCGTTTTGCCCACAAAGGCCTGCATCAGAATGTAAGCCATTATATTCTTTACAATCTGCATTTGCGGGCCAAAACGTCAGTAGAATGCTTTTACTATTGCAGAACAGAACACGTAATTACAGGATATTTAATTTAGGGCCAGAGTGACACCTCTTCACATGATCTATGCAGCTTTGTTTTTGGCTGCAGTTTGGAGCGCTGCCTTGGCTGCAGTCTGCTCCTCACCGATATGAAGCCCTATCAAGTCTATTTCTTGTGACGCACTTTTTTCATACGGAGATACTCTCTTCATTCAACTTCATTCCACATTGCACGAAGTCAAAGGCTTTTCAAAATAAAAGTCCCACACTTGATTTTTCAATGCGGAGGCAAAATAATACAATGTTTTGGTTTATTTTTTGACGGGGACATTTTAATCATCTTTTAATATTGGCGGAGACATGTCCCCCCTGTCCCCCGTGCTCCCTACGCCCATGCTGACGTCCGTTGTTGGGGGTCTCGACTCTTTTGAATTATGCTTGGTTGAGTAACTTGTTGAGTAGGCCTAAAGACAGGTGTAAAAACACGCATTTTGTATTTTCTGTCAAAAGCTGTTTTTTACATAATGATTAATCGATTAATTGGTCATTAACGTGACCGACGATTGATTAAGGAAATTTCTGAAAATTTGCATCCCTAATCCATGTGAAAGAACAGTCTTTGATCTAAAATGAAATTGCAAGTGGCTGTAGGCTACTTAACTGCGTCAGCTTCACAAGCATTGTAATTTGGCAGTGTTATTAACTATTAATTCCCATCAATTAGAATACAATGACTTTGGAGCAGAAGTAAAAAAAACAACAACAACAACACAGTCGCTGTCATGACAAAAATCAAATATATTCACCTTTCAGTGCTATTCTGCCCTTCATGGGCGTAGGAAGCAGTTGGCCATTGCGGGGGACAGATTTGACTACTGGGGTCCGGGGGCATGCTCTTCAGGAGGATTTTTTCCCCCAAAAAACAGCTCTGCAATACTAATTTCTAGTAACTTTTACAAAGGCTATCTGACAGTAAAGAAAGAATGACTCAGGTGCTAAGTGACAGATCAGACTTTATGTGTTGGTTACAGCAGGCTTTCAGCCAATTTATCTAGTTTCGCCTGCTCTCATTAATAATAATACAATAACAATAATAATAATTTCCGTCTTCGTATTACAGTGTTTTATGTTGTTGTATTTTCCTTCCAACTAGCTGCACTGATATTATCTGGTTTCTAGTCATTTATTTTTTGTGGTGCACTGGTCCTTTTTAAGAGCCAAGTGTGTTTTTTCTCCAAGCCCTGCTCCAACACTGACTGACTTTAGCTTGAAAAGATGTTCATTATAAAGTACATACAAAAAGCCAGCACTGTACCTGTTCCATTACGGCAGCCATGCAAAGAAACTTTCAGACAAGATACAAGCCATCCAATATGGTGAAGAGTTAAGTTTAAGTTTAGCTGCAAAACAACTAGGCCTAACCTACCTTGCCATTTTAAAAATCAGCACAGACGAAAATACATATAGTGCTGTAATAATATCAGAGAAAGATTACATACCTACAAGCATACAGGAGGCAAATAGACAAAGTATTGTCTTTACATAACTGACGGACAGATGTCTGTGCTTTTTGGAAGCAGTGGCAACAAAGCTACTGACCTTTTGTTGTTGACAGTCATGAAAACTAGCTTTATATAACTTTTTACACATTTATTCCTCCTTGGCGCAATATCATACCTTTCATTTGCTGTACCTCCTCTTTTTTCTTTTCTCTCTCTATCGGCACCTGACCAGTAGTGTTGCTTGGACATCTTGCCGTTAGATTATCATGAATTTCTTCATTCTGGTTGACACTTTAAAGACCCTGTGCTCGCTGACTGCTCTGCTCCATCAGATCAAGTGAAGAGGCATCACTCTGCTCACAATATAAATGTGTTTATTTTTTCTACACAGTTTAGTTAATATCATTCCATTGTCGTTTTGCCCACAGAGGCCTGCATCAGAATGTAAGCCATTATATTCTTTACAATCTGCCTTTGCGGGCCAAAACGTCAGTAGAATGCTTTTAATATTGCAGAACAGAACACGTAATTACAGGATATTTATGGCCAGAGTGACACCTCTTCACATGATCTATGCAGCGTTGTTTTTGGCTGCAGTTTGGAGCGCTGCCTTGGCTGCAGTCTGCTCCTCACCGATATGAAGCCCTATCAAGTCTATTTCTTGTGACGCACTTTTTTCATACGGAGATACTCTCTTCATTCAACTTCATTCCACATTGCACAAAGTCAAAGGCTTTTCAAAATAAAAGTCCTACGCTTGATTTAAATAAAATAACACAATGTCGTGGTTTATTTTTTGAGGGGGACATTTTAATCATCTTTTAATATTGGAGGAGACATGTCCCCCCCTGTACCCCGTGCTTCCTACGCCCATGCTGACGTCCGTTGTTGGGGGGTCTCGACTCTTTTGAATTATGCTTGGTTGAGTAACTTGTTGAGTAGGCCTAAAGACAGGTGTAAAAACACGCATTTTGTATTTTCTAGGCTATGTCAAATGTTGTTTTTTACATAATGATTAATCGATAAATTGGTCATTAACGTGACCGACGATTGATTAAATTTCTGAAAATTTGCATCCCTAATCCATGTGAACGAACAGTCTTTGATCTAAAATGAAATTGCAAGTGGCTGTACTTAACTGCATCAGCTTCACAAGCATTGTAATTTGGCAGTGTTATATGCTTATTGTAAAGTAGATGTAATGATACAGACGTTATAAAGTGCTATATTTTATGGAGTTTATTGAGATACCACTGAAATAACTTGTTATATAGGTTATGTGCCAAATGTATTTCTACTTATTTAGCAGGTGACATCAAATGGTAAATGCAAGCGATTTTTTTTTCATTTGGCCTTGAAATTGATCTACAACCAATTTTTTTTAAGTAATATTATCACCAAAGAGCTCAAGCAAAGAAATGCATCAAACCAGCCAATACAAATCAACCAATACTGCCGCGAGAGGCTTTACCATGGAGTCTATGGAACACCCGGTGCGTCCCATACAGAGACAAAGGGTCCCTTTAGCGTCGTTATAGCGATGTCAAGGGATTTGACAAAGAGTCAACATAGGACGAGTTGGGAATGAGAACGGGTTGGCTATTCTTTATAGCCAGGATGCTGCAATGCAAAAACACTTCTTGAACAGTATAGCTAAACAAAGTAGTTCCTAAGTGTGGTGCCCTAGCCCAACCAGTAGAGGTCCACTTGGCTCCCTTAGTCAATGTACATTCCTGACATTCTCACGAGGTTGCGCAATCAACACTTCACGTGTGGACTGAGAAATGAGGGAGGGTTGATTAGTGCCGCAGACGGGGAAGGAGAAGCTTACCTGTTGGGCTGGCAATTTATGCTGTGCATTTCTTTCATACAGGGCACGCCAGGGACTCTGTTGCGGCTGAGCGCTCGTGGATCCAGGCTGGGCATTGCTCCATTCTTGTACCGGGTATGCCCCTATGGTTTTATGTTAATACTGTCCATGTGGTTGTGTTTTAAGTTCTCTCTTTACGCCCGCAGGATTGTAGGAAGGGAATCGGAGAGATTGATCCAGTTGGCACAAGCGTGGCATCCAGCAAGTATGTGTTCTGGGTGTTCTTTTTTTAATTATCTTATGTTAAACATTTTTAATTTTAATGTTGCCTTCGCTTTCTTTTCAGTCCAGACGGGCAGATGAATAGGAGAGTGCGGGGTTATCAGTCACTGTTTCCTATAGGGTCCTTTTTCTTTTATTTGAAATAGTATTTCGTTTATGCTGTTTGCTGTGGAGTAATTGGCCAGTATTGATACCCGTGTCATCCAAGACTAAGACACCATCATATGTAGCAGTGCCAGTTTCGATGTTGTTTCGTCTCAACCTTTTGTCAGTGTGCTCCTCTTTAGCCAGCTCCCGACACGCAGCTGGGCCGGCGCGTCCTGGCCCTGGGTGGGTTGTCGGGTGGTGGCTCCCATCTCCGCTGCAGCTACCGGCGTGGGGTGCTGGTGGAGGAAGGGAACTCATCTTCCACCCCAGGTGATATAGTGATAAGATAAGTCTGCACATGGTTTGGTTTGTAGTGGTAAAGGAACTGCATGTTTCCTCATTTTAGAGTGATTTGGCTTTGCATGCTGGCTTGCGGTGCTGTCTCTTTCTCCCCTTTGCTCTTATCAGGCGCTTCGTCTGGGGCTGCGGCGGAGCGTGGAAGCGCGCTCAGGCACTCTGAGGGTCTCAGGGCGGAGACGATACCTGGTGGCCGGCCACACAGGAAGGATTATTGTGTTCTTGTGTTTTTTAAAGATTAACTTGTGTATTATAATTTTTGTATTAAAATGTATTTTATTTTTATATGATTCATGCCTCACTTGGTGATTTGTAAGAACCAAAGTAACTAACCGGTGATCAGGTCGAGCTCCTTCCGCTCAATAAACAGAAGGTGGCGTTGTCAAAGTAGAAAAACCGTGGTCTACCCTAAATTAGCGTCACTACATAAGCAACACATAAGTAGCAGTATGGGTGTTGGTTTTTGGGTCACATTAATTTTGAAATTAAATGTTATGTGGTCAAAGGTATGTGTTACATCATTAATATTTAAATGAACTGTTATGTGGTCACAGGTTTGTGTTCATTAGGTGTTTCGCACTGACTTTGAATGTGACTCATAAGGACCAGCTGTGACTGTGATGATTGACCTGTATAATTAACACAAGATACTAGCTGTAAGTGCAATGGACAACATTAAAGACATGACAGAGCATCCAAAAAGCCAGTAGACTATATAAATTTGAGGTGCTTGTGATATGCCACCATAGTAAAGGAACTTTTCATATTTGATAAAGAAAGACATTCAATTTCTTTCATCAGTACTTGGACTTTAATATATTAAGGCTTGGCATCAATAGATTCATCATCACATCATAGTACTTCAAATAGACACACTGTATAACTTTGATACTATTGAAAATATGCAACAAACTTTCATAATGAATTTGAAATGTACACTCAGGAAGACTATGATTCAGGTACAGATAAGTCTGATTTAATACCAAAAATGCATGAAGAAATAATCAGATCTCACTGAATAATAAATGCTAATAGAGCTATTTCAGCAGTTGTAGTTCTGCGGTGAGGTTTCCCAGACATTGAGATGTACGTGAAGAGCTGCTGCATTCAGACCTGAAACCTACAAGTGTTTTCCTCAAGAGCAGATGTGATGCATGAAAAAGTGCAATACGTCTGCCATAGTGTCATTTTGAAGAAAAACACAATCAAATAATTATTTTTGCATTATTAAACATAGAAGCAAAATGACAGTTGATGACAAGATTAATTAAGCACAAATGTATGGCTATCCCAAACCTTAATTTGAAACAGAAACATTTAGCATAACATAAACATAATATTGTAAACAATAATTTGTTAATATAATGAATAATAAGTAAATAGAAAATTGAAAGCAGTTTGGCATATGTTGTCATGATTTTCAAGAGTGTTCCCCATACCACCTTAAATAATCTTTTACTTTTTGTGACCAGTGCTCCTTCAATTCAGATTCATGTCAAAAAGTGAGAATTTGCTGGTATTCTAATAAAAAAAAATAAAAAAAATCATAAAATTCCCTTTTTAGGCCTGTTTCCTAAAAATATTACTGGTATAGGCAACTGATGTCAGATACTACTATTACTACAGCTACATCAGCCTTGCAAACAGAAGCAATGCTGTATAGTGCTCCAAGCAGTGGAGTTATGTCTGGTAATAAATTTAAAGGCTTCTGCACCAGTACCTGTATCTATCGCAACAAGATAAACATGTAAATGTGTTCCATTACATGCAACATCTCTTTTTGGTGATATATTTTGTGGTATTTTAGTAATTTTAATGATACTTAAGCTATTATGAATTTAGAATTTCTTTCTGGTAATTCTGCCATTTCTTTTTTTAAATCCAGTTTTCATTTGAGTCCAGCCTTTATTTATGCCTACACACTCCCTGGTTATTGTTAAAGATCAGCACACTATTTGAGACCTGGTGGGTTTTTTTTTTTTACGGTACTTACTTCAACGTTAAAGTCTTTTGTCCATCCCCTGTATGTCAATGCATGTATGTAAACCACTGTTTACATGTGCAGTAAGGAAATGTGCTCATGGGTCATTTTCATACCTAATATCATAGGCCACAGGACCTTCCATGCTGAATCCAAGGTAGAAGGACACTTCCTCCTGGCTGTAACCACTGCGTACACCACCCAGGTATACGGGACGCACAAGCATTTTAAGGTTGCCACCATGATGAACGTAAATGTCGCTGTTTTCTGATTTTCCTTTGACCCGTAGCAGCATACTTTGGACCTTTGGCTCTTTCCATACTGCACCACTCTGCCA
The DNA here is from genome assembly GCF_046629955.1 of Centroberyx affinis. Classification (NCBI taxonomy): domain Eukaryota; kingdom Metazoa; phylum Chordata; class Actinopteri; order Beryciformes; family Berycidae; genus Centroberyx; species Centroberyx affinis. The sequence continues at coordinate 47,381 of NW_027279372.1, forward strand.
GAGATGGTGCAGGTTACGTGGTTGGCCAGTTGAGCCACTGGCAGAGGCTTGCTGCTTTGAAGCAGCGATCACAATTTGGTCAAGCTTCCCCTTTGAAACTATTCGCTTCAGTCCATTGGATTTCCCAAGGTAGAAGTGAGCAATGGCACTTCTTGCTGGAAACATGTGAGAAAAGCGTCGATGAAATGATTTCTTGGCTGATGTAACATACATATTGATATTTTTGTATGTTGCTGAGTTTTCAAGCCTGTGGTCTTTTGTAGGCCACATGAGCAGCATAGAGAGGTAGTACAGCTCTGTATTTTTTGAATGAATCCCCTCATTTTGCAGCTCCTCATTGAGAAGGTAGACCAACTCCTCATATCTTTTCAGCAATTTGGAGGTGGGCTTGATGCTGTGAAGAACAATGTTTGCCAGGATGAAGTTGACCGTGTCTGACATGTACTTAGATGGTGAGTTGTGAAATACAAACTGCCATTTATTCAGAATGCGCTCCATTTCCACTCCACTTTTGTCATTCAAACACTGCAGGAGCCCAGCAAATGAGTCAGCTCGTTTTAGTTCCAGATAGTTCCTCTGATCCGCTATCTCCTGACTTAGACTCAGCTTGGGGTTGTTGGCTTTTTCAGATGCCTTTTCCTGTACTGAAATACAGAATATCTGTACATACTTTTTAAAGTACTCTGACACCTTGCCTTTGTTTCTGTCATCTGCCGTCTCCCTCTCAAATGACTTAGGCTTTAGGTATGTGAAGTAGTTCTCAAAGAAACTGAAAATTTCCTTCAGCCTTGGCTTCAGAGAGACCAGAAATCTCTCATGGTCTGCCAGGACAGTGACAAACTGCTTAATGGTTGTGTCGCTGATTTCATGAAACTTGTTCACTGGGAGGTGACCTTTGAGGAATTGTAGCATTTTATCCTTCTTATGTCTGTCACTGACACTGAAAAGAGGAATGCGTTGAATAACCTCAAAAAGGATCATCATGACTTCTGTCTCTCCTACATAGCCTGATGTATTGTAGGACCTGTGTCTCTTTCTGTTGCGCAGATCAAATGGATCTATCGGTTCATCCTTCTTGGCTAGTTCCTGTGAATCCCTGAATGCATTTATAGCATTGAATGCTAAATTTAGGCAAGTGTCAAGTGCTTCAGGAGTGAGATCCACGGATGGCTCATTTTCCTTTTTGAGCTGGCTCTTGTACACCTGTCCGACTGTGTCTGCAATGTAGGAATTTGAATTTTTTCCTTGTGCATCCCTGGCCCACTGGAGGGCTGATTTAAAGTCTTTCTCATTCAAGTAGAAATGTCTTGCCAATGCTTGTGGCAATGTTGCACTTTTGTCAAATCTGACTGTTGCTCTTTCTAAGACTTCTTTGATTTTGTCAGATCCCTCCCTTTTGTCAGATCCCTCCTTATGTATAGCCTCAATCAATGGAGAGAACAATGTGTCTTTGTCATCTCCCTGTTCTTTTCTGTGACGTGTGATCAGCATACTTTGGATGTTTTGGACCAGGATATCCTTTCCCATACATGATTTGTAGAGACAGTTACAGTGCAACAGGTTGATTGTTATCTCAGCCAGAGAGAGTTCAAGGACATCAAGACAGTTTCTGGCAATCTCTTGGTGTAAGAACCGTACTGCTTGATATGTGCCATGCTCTTCAACAATGAAATTGATCAGCAGTGTGGAATATGGATTCATTTTTTCTTCAAACGTTTCTCTCTTCCACAGGGCATTCCTTATACCCACTAACTCTTCACACAGAGAGAGCGACATGTAGGATCCATTGACATAAGTGTTCAGCAAAGCTAAGAAGGAGAACAGCATTCCTTGTTTGGTAGTGGTGTCCAGAGGTTTAACAATGTTGCTCACCAGATTCTTGATGTAGCTCTCACTGAAATTATTGGTCATGATCATGAAGGCATAGAACGTTTCAGGTTTTTCATGGAAATCCTTGAGTTGTCTTAGTTTCTCAGAAAATAAACTCTGCTCGTCGGTGGACAGCTTGTTGGTGATGAACACGTTTGCAATCCGGCTATTCCTGGAGCTCTCTTCAGGGAAGTGGGCTCTCTCACAGTTCAGTATGATTACCATTAGATTGTTATGTCGCTTTCTGTCAATCCCCACACTCAGGATGCACTGCTTTAGGTCCTCTACATCATCGCAGTTGTCCACCAAGAGGAGAACAGGTGTGTAGTCGGACTGCTCCTGTTTGCCACAAATCAGCAGGTTTGTGACTTGGATTGCAATTTCACTATTCGATGCCATGTTGTTTTTCACAACAGCACATCTGAATTTTCTCCTCAAGCTCCAAAGAACATGCATTGCTAGAGTTGTTCCCCCACAACCTGGGTGATGAAAAAGATTAATCATGACACATGGAGATGTGTAGCCCTCTACGGGAGTGATGAGGTCATATAGCTCATTGTATGTGTCTCGTTTGATGAATGGCAGGCAGCCTGGCCTCTCCGAAAGGTAAAAGTTCCACCATGTAACTTGTCCTCCTCTGTAAAAGTCCTCCTCTGTTTTCTTCTTGAACTCCTGGAAAGACTCCATTGTTTCAATTTCTGTGTTCTCACATTCATTTTCACATAATACGTCCAGATCAGTCATCAGCTCCTCATCCCTTTTTGTCAGGAGGACTGAGCTTGAGCCTGAGGATGGCAGGTATCTCCTAGAAGACCGTGTTTGAGGCTCTTTCAGCTTTTGGATGGTGCTGTTGATTTCATTGAGACTCAGTTCATAGATGCATTTACTGGTGATGTCCACTTTACAGCGAGTCTCTATGATTTGCTTCCATTGGCTGAACACAGTAGAGTCTTTGCATATGCAAAGCATATTGTCATCCCCTTCCAATGTGCGATAAATTGCACAGAAGGTCTCCATAATAGGGCTTGAGATGTCGGTGATGGCTGAGTGAAGAATGAAGACCACCAGCAGTCCATCCTTAGAAAGCAGATCTGGATTGCAGAGAAATGAAATCATGTTGTTGATATCTCCAGAGCGTTTCTTCAGCCATTCACTAGTTGTTAATGGTTTGTCCATCTCACTCTCTTCATTCACCCGTCCATTGCAGAAGACCCAACTTGTTTGCTTAAACAGGTTCAGCTTTCCAATGACAGTTGATACACTGTCCTGGGTGATGTACATCCGTGGGTAGTGCAGATTAGCTATGCGATCCTTTCGGTAAAAACTGCACGTTCCATCGACATCAGACTCTGGGTCAAACTCAAGTACTGCAAGCAACTTCATCTCTTTCAGAAAACCCAAGTGCTCCAGTTGGCTTGAATGACATTTGTTGGTAACAACAATGACTTGAAGGGAGTTCTCCAAAGTGTCTCTTCCACGAGTTATCAGTTGTTTGAGCCTTTGGCCCTGGTGGCCTTGACTGGAGTGCTTTTCATCCCTCTCCTCTGCTGACTTGCGTGCTGATGCCCAACATTTTACTTCTTCAATCATACTTTTTATCTTCTCCTGGACTATGCGGGGATTAGGATCTGCTAAAATGTTGATTGCCCTGGGGCCATCCCGGACAAACAGACATTCAGTTTTGCACTGTTGCTCCTTCTGTGTTGATGCAATATTTAAGAAAGTATAGAAAACTTTCTCTTGTGTCTCTGAATATGTTGGAACTACATCAACCTCAATCACACATTTGTCTGAAGTTGTTCCATCTTGACATTGAACTTGGAAGAATTTAGGAGGTCTGATGCATGCTCTGGCAACATTTCTGTGTTCTTCAAAGTGCTCGCTCAGACATGATTCAAATGCCTCATTATATTTACTGAAAGAGGTGACCTTGTGCCCAATTACCTGACCATATGCCTGACCTGCCTGGTTATTCACTCCAAAATGAATAGTACCATTGGTGCGTGAATTCATGCAGCTTGCAGCAAAACAAAATACTTCCTTTGTGAATTCGTAAAGGAATTTCTCTTTCACTGGCCTCCTCTGTGTTCGGCAGAAGCTGATACTCATGCACAGGGTCAAGGCGATTGCTTGGACCGGCTACAGGAGGAAGAATGTCATTTTGTGTGTAAATGAAGGATGGGTCGCTTTTGTCAAAGGGCCGGGTCAGACATATTGGCCTCCTCAGGTGTAGAGATGTTGTGTCCTCAGTATTTTCTCTTTGTAATCTCTTGTCATCTGTTGTCTTCTCATCGGTTACAGATTTGATTTTATGTCTTAGTGTCTGTATTATCGACATTGTGGAGCTTAGACTTTGAATTCCAGAGTCCGATGACACTGTTTCAGTCTCCATAGATTCATCAAGATTTCCTGACACCTCCCACCTCTCTGTGCTTGCCCTGTCACCTGCTCTTGTCTCAGATTGCCTCCTCAACTTCTCAACTTGTCGTATGATTTGGATTGCCGGCGCTAGTGGCACACCTAAATCTAACAGGTCTTGTTTCTCAAAGGAGACCAAGCAAGCTCCTGATGTCTCTTGGTCATAGAGTGTCTGTGCAATTCGCTCTGGTACTCGAAGTCTAATGATCAGCCAATCTTTCACATGCTCCTTGGTCCAGTCCTCAATCTTTAGCAAGAATTCATCAAGGTCACTTCCTCTCTGCACAACCAGTGGTAAAAATTAGAGAAATATAAATGTTTGTGCATTTATAACTACTGTCAGTATTATCAGTCTGGTCATTATTACATAACAGGATACATTATTAAGTTACAGTGTAAATCATGTCCTACTCATTGCTGCCCAATTAGTAATTAAGGGGCTTTAACATACCGTTTTCACTCGTGCCCCTCCAACAGGCAATTGTGTTCCATAAGATCTCACATTCCTGTACAGAGAAAACAGACTACACTCGTAATGCAATATATGATATAATTTCTCCTTCAATGTTTTTAGCCAATGTAGTCACTGCCATACCTGTAAACAATCATTTAATGAAGCAAAACTACAGTAATTGAAAAAAAAAAACATACTATAAAGTCTTGGACACATTGTTATACATCACTGACAAGCTTCAATAGGTTCTATGAAACTCTGTATGATTCTGTCTTCTTTTTTTTCTTTTTTTTTAACCTTTATTTACCTAGGGAAAGTTCACAATCTACTTCACATTTATACCATTTCCACACATTCACATCTGGGTGCTACACAGTACAACCGTACAGTAATCTTCTACTGTTGGCCACTGGGAATTGCCCTGTACAACCACAGTCTCCTACTGTCCCACTGGGGTATGCCCTGTACAACCACAGTCCTCTATTGGTGGCCAATGAGCAGCTAAATAGAACAGTTGGGGGTTTAGTGCCATGCTAAAGGGCACCTGTTGAGGGAGGGGAGAGCATTACTTCTTCACTTTCCCACCCCCATTTTCCCAGCTGGTCCTGGTATTTGAACTGGCAACCTTCCGGTCACAAATTTCACTCACAAACCCTCCTTTTTAAAGATGTATACTATTATACTACTAAAACTATATAGCCTAACAGTTTTCTTTTGCAGTGTTAGATTGTAAATGGTTTCATGGTTTTGATTCTCTAATGGCGACCTTCCACCAAACGACTTTTCAAGCGATTTCACTGTCGCAGACAAATTTCCAATGTATGTTTGGTGTAAGGTGGTCAGAAAACTCAGTCCGAGCAGTCTTAAGTCAGTCTTTTTCTCGTCTTGACGTTCCGATAAAGTCAAACATGTTTAATATTATCGGAAGTCTTTAGTCTTGGCTCATGCAAATAGTGAAGGTCAATGACGTGAACATCTCTCAGAAGGAAAAAAAGTGGACAGAAATTGCTGTAGCCCTCGAAATCCCCGGTGAGTATGCTATATGCTATAGCTAGCTAGCTAACCACTGTCCCGAACGGGGCTACTTGCAAGCTAACGTTAGCTACTGTAATGTTTGCTATTAGCCTACAAGCTAACTGTACGTTTCAGCTGAAGATCGTTAGCTTCAATCATATAAATCTGGCTGCAGTGCTCCCTCTCTCCCTTTCTCTCATACATACACGTGTGTGTGTGTGTGTGTGTGTGTGTGTGTGTGTGTGTGTGTGTGTATGTATATAGGAGGGGGATTTACTTTGTAGAGGTGTTCACAAGTCAGTCCATGTTTACAATCTATTGGAAAACTCTGAATAGTAGGGGAAGCCCTTTTCAAAGTCTTCTAGTGTATGGAAGGCAGTCTTTGCAAAATATTATAGTCTGTGACTAAAAACTCAGTGAATTATGACACATTGTCTTTAGATGTGAGCTGGATGTGAGAGGGTGTCAGACTTTAGTCTTTTAAAAGTATTTTAAAAGTATTTTCAAAGTCTTCTAGTGTATGGTAGGCATAAGATTATGTACTGTGTTGTTTCTTAAAAGAAGCCACTGGATCTAACATCTACATTATGTAGATCTATTCTAGCATACCAAATCTAAGGAGCTAGCTCACTGCTTTACTTCTCTATTCAGCCATAAATAATGTAAACATAGTTGAGTTTCAAGGAACACAGAGCGCAAGGGCAGAAAACACAACTTACAAGTCTTGCCTGTCTTCAATAGTGCCAGGTCCAAACTGCAGGGGAGGGCTCATTGACCTGTGACTCTTCACTGACAGACACCTTGGGGACTTGTCTCTCTCTTGAAGCTTGGCATCCATCCTGTCTGTCTCAGGACATGGAGGACTCCTGGAGGGATATAAGTTATGAATAGTGAGACCTTTCATTTCTACTCTCTCATATGACATGCTCCTGCATGTAGGATTATAACCCAAAAGGCTTTGATTTATCATAGAAAATAGCTAACTGTTATGGTCACAAGTTCATCTCAACTCTGTTTACCAGGGAGTTGCAAATACTTTTTAACTACGTGTCTGCCATGCCCAAAATTATGAATCCTGATTGTTATGACTCCATTTGGTCTACTCCCTGAAGTGCATTTTTGATGGGGGATAATGGCAACAGAAGAGAAGACAAATTATAAATCATACCAGTCTTCTTGTGTATCAGGTTCCTGACTGAAATCTGGAGGCCGGTCCATTGAACTGCCACTCTTCGTAGAAAGACAGCTTGGAGAGTCGGCTCTCTTCTCCTGCTTGGCATCCATCTTGCCTACGTCACAACAGGGAGGACTGGCCTCCTGCTGGCTCCTTGATTTGCTTTTCCTGGATACAAACCTCACTCCATTCTGCCTAGGTGTATAGATTCAGGTCCTTTGCTAGAGAGGAAGAGCAAAAGAGAGGATGATGCAGCTGGACAATTTTACAACCACTTACACTTCTTTTGTCTCACAGTGTGATATACTGTAATGTGAAAGGGAATGTGAGAACCTAAATCATGAAGCATTTTTGTAAGGCATATAAAACCTGTTCTGTGGTTTCACCTCTTTTCCTCGTCTCTACTTGTTTTTTACATTTCTTAGCAACAGCTTAAGGAAAGGATTTAAAAACTATTTGACACAACAGGGTTCAGGGAATGTTTTCTGATTTCCTTGCCATAGATACAATTGCATTAACTGAGATTAATTTCCATATGAAACACAGAAACAGCAGCTCTCCCGCAATTTAACTTTCACCGCCTATACAGAGGAAGAGGAAAGCCAAGCATGCAGGCGGAGGCATTACACCCAAAAAGCCAACAGTGTTTATTGTAAACATTGTAATACAAAGTTGAAATACAGCAGCTCTACAAGCACAATGAAAGAGAATGTATTCCCCCGGCTGGTGAAGTTGGCGCGACACTATTTGTGCCTCCCGACCCGGGACAGCTGTTCCCCCGGAGCGAGTGTTTCAGGATGGACGGACTGTCACCAGGCTGCACTGAACTCATCTCTGACCATGTAGATACGCTCTTATTCTTAAATAAACCAGTAGATTGTCGTGCCATTGTTTCCAGTACATAAACTGTGGCAGCGCCACAATATCGGCACGGCCGGCACAACATAAAAAGTTAATCAATGTATAGAAATTGATCTAAATCGCTCTGTAATGTGCGCATCACATCATGTCTGTCATGTGGCGATGCAGCAGCTCTGACAGTCCGTTTCCCGTTCTGAAAACGTTCGTAAAAAAATATAAAATTCCACAATTTCTCCAAACTCGCATGTGTTGTAACGGTAAAGAGCAACTTGATACTTTTCAATCGGCCAATTCTAACACTGCTCAACACTCAGAAAGTTAACGAGTGCAGTGCAGAGACTTCATTGCATATTCTGCCAGTTGGGTTCTGTTGGACACAATGTAAAGACAATTTAAAGTGGATACAGACAACTTTTCAACTTTTTTAGCTGTTTGATTTTGAGTCTGTTTGAGCGGTCTGGCAAGATACATCACATGCAACTCAACAGGTTAAAAGATTTGAAACTGTAGTGAAATATATTTTTGCACAGGTCTAAATGGATGGAGATTCTGCAAAAACCCTTCCTCACCTTGAAAACAAACTACAAACACTTAGATTTGAAATAGATTTACATTAGCTTGACCACTGGGGTGAATGTTACTAATGCTGGTCAGCTAGTAAAACTCACTGGTTTTTAATCCAGTGTGGCTGGAGCAGTCAGCGGTGTGCCTCAGTCAACCTGAGTTTCATATGCAAAAGATTGAAGCAGAACAGGGCTGCATTTGCCTACACAGACACAGGTTGTCTGATTTTTAACCATTTACAGCACAAATCTCATCATCTTATGGCTACATATATACAGTCATAAAAAGATCTGTGCCACACTGGACTAAAAAGCTTTTGTCTCAGTGTGATATACTGTAATGTGAAAGGGAATGTGAGAACATGAAGCATTTTTGTAAGGCATATAAAACCTGTTCTGTGGTTTCACCTCTTTTCCTCGTCTCTACTTGTTTTCGGGGAGTGGCATTTCTTGGCAACAGCTTAAGGAAAGGATTTAAAAACTATTTGCCACAACAGGGTTCAGGGAATCTTTTCTGATTTCCTTGCCATAGATACAATTGCATTAACTGAGATTAATTTCCATATGAAACACAGAAACAGCAGCTCTCCCTTGCTCATTAGACTATGTATGCCAGCAGTTTAATTTTTCCCTACAACAAACCTCTCCTATCTGAAAGAACAGTCTTTCGATCTAAAATCAAGTGGCTGTACTTAACTGCGTCAGGCAGTGTTATTAACTATTAATTCCCATCAATTATTAGAATACAATGACTTTGGAACAGAGGTAAAAAAACCCAAAACAAAACAAAAAAAACACAGTAGCTGTCATAACAAAAATAAAATATATTCACCTGTCAGTGCTATTCTGCCCTTCTGAAGCAAGCAAACAAACACGGTGGACTTCCTTATCCAGTCCAGGTACTGTGAAAATAAGGAAGAGTCATCATTACCATGACAATATTCAGACAAAGGGCATCGACTGACTATGTGAACTGCATTTTTTACCCCCTTAGAATAATAAACCTCCATTGGCTTCATCAAGTTTATCTCTGTGTGTTTCTTGCCCAAATTTCCTTCACCCTTGTTCACTCTCTCAAAGGTGGAAGAAGTCAGATTGTTACTGTCCCATGACTTTCTGGTTTCAAACCTCGCTTTCCAGCCTGTACTCTCTTTGTTTTGGAACAAAAACTCCCCATCCATTTGAGTTTCACAACAGAGTGGTATGCATAATCTTCTGTTGTATGTCTTGCAGTGTCCCCTTTGCAGTGAATGTAGCATGTTTACCAGTATGTACTACTTATGTTACTATATAGTTTATAGTATGTCTCTGCTCCAAATTCACCAATATGAGTCTATCTTAACAGCATACCGCCTTGAATGAACTTCAAACTTAATTTGAAGCATAAAAATTAAAAAATGTTCTGAAGACTCAGAAGTCACATTATTTCCCCAACTATGACACAGTGGGTAATTACAGGATATGCCAAGAAAAAACTTAAAGAATTATCACTGATCTATTTGCCAATGGTATTATGATGGGCAAACACTCAAAACAGCATCTCTGTCCAATCAGTAATGTAAGGGCAGGTGTTCAGGGTGCTAAGGATAATTGAAATTCTCTAATTCTACAATTCAAAATCCGTCCTCTTCAATCGTGCTTTTGCATGATGGCTGATATTCTTGCCACATGATTTTTGAACACCCCACACACCAAATTTAGGCTTGTACAAGCCAAAGATGTAAAATATTATTATTATATCAAAAAATTTCAAATGTTTGAAAGATGTGTGGTTGTGAAGAAGTAAAAAAAAAAAAAAAGTGCCCTCAAATAACTTCAATTGTGTCTGTGCATAAAAAATATTTTTACAGAGATAAAGGTTTGTGAAAGTGTCAGAACAGACTTGTAGTTGCACATCTACCTCTGTGAGTGGGTGAAAAAGGTTCATACAAAACTCAGTCCTAGTTTTGACCACAAACCATAAACCCCAATCTTTGGCCCTTAGTTTCCAGTGCTATTAGTCTCTGATTTTTAACCATTTACAGCACAAATCTCATCTTCTTATGGCTAGTTATATACAGTCATAAAAAGATCTGTGTCACACTGGACTGAAAAACAGATTTTCTATTCCTGTGTAAATGCAGTTGGGATCCTTACCTCTTAGTGTCCCATTGCTTCTTTTATTTGCGTAATCTCAATAGTCTTCAGGCATGTGTAACTAACAAGTCCATGTGATACACCCAGTTTCCTTACATTTTGCGTTGGTGAAGTAGTAACACCAATTCATGAAGTAGTTTACTTTCAGCCTTCGATACTACTCTGGCAGGGAAGCCAGATGATATCTGATCACTTCTGATTTTTATGCCAGGGCTGGGCTAAATAAATTTGTCTGTGTGTGTGTGTGTGTGTGTGTGTGCGCGTGCGTGTGTCTGAGCATGAACGTCACAGAGAGAGGAAGAGAGAGAGAGCTCTGGAACTGACAGTATTGAAAAAGAAAGCATTATGCCAGTCAGCTGAACATGGCCATGTTCTGATCCAAGATCAGAATGCTGCAGGTTTGCCTTACCTCCCAGAAGTCACAGGCTCCTGTTGCTGTCTAAAATACATTAAAAACAGCTGGCAGAGGCATACTGCTGCCTTGACTAATGTAATACATAATGTTGAACAACACCTGCATTGCCACCACTTGTACTAGAACAAGCATTGTAAAATATGAGGCCCTGATACCGATATAAACATCACATTTTATATTGTCTTCAGAACCTCCAATCTGTATATATTACTCTCTGGTTTATTTAACTTTAACCTTTAACTTCTTAAACTTTAACTTTATCTTCATAAATGTTTAAACCTGCAATAAGCAATATCAGACCTCATAAGCAATCCTGAAACTAATGTGTACTATGTGGACATTTCAATTACGGCCATAGCTGTAACTAAGTAGCGCGGACCAAAGACCTCTGAAAGGACCGGCATACCAAGAAGGAGACGGTCTCCTTACCCAGGAAGGGTGTGCCAATAGCTGGACAACGCCAACGACGCTTACCCTCCGTCCTCTTTCCCAACCTATTGCCAGAGGTAGTGTAAAGACTGGTTTTATTCCTCCTTACTTATTTGAAAGGACTGTCTGGACTGCTTGCTTTTTAAAAGTTGCCCCTCTATTGTTGTTTATGTAAAAGAACTTGCTAAATTGCTGCTGCCTCTTTTGAAGATATATAAAGACACTTTTAAAACCAGAACTGTGCTGTATGTGTGTGTGTATCAAAACTGGGTTCCAAAAAAGTAACCAGGTAGTGTCTACCTTGTGACACATAATCTTCTGTCTGTTGTATGTCTTGCAGTGTCCCCTTTGCAGTGAATCTACTGTATGTACACTATGTGGCTGGTACTCATGTTACTATATAGTTTATGGTATGTCTCTGCTCCAAATTTACCAATACAAGTCTATCTTAATAGCATACTGTCTTGAATGAACTGTTGGGCTTTGATAGGGGCAGGTTTGGTTATTAGCAATTAATAACTAATAATTATGGAATTATTAATTATTGATAAAATTATTGACGGGAGTCAATATTACGGGGCACCACCCTGAAATCAGGGACCAATAACCGGACCTTTAATTCTGTCTCAAAATGGCTGTTTACCCCCAAATGACAGTGTTTGAGTACCATTTATGAGTAAACAGTGAAGGGTGAATTCGTACACAGGCCCTCACAACCAGCAGTTACCACAACACAAATGCATAAGAAATCACAGACAACTTATCTTTAAATGTATAGCAGTGTTTATTTACTTTAGTAATATCAATTAATAATCAATAATACTTCAGCCAATCAACTACTATTACACAACTACAACTATCATTTTAACTATCAAGCATAAAAGGCACAAACAGCATATGGCATTTATGGGTATGTGTGTGTGTGTGTGTGTGTGTGGGTGTGTGTATGGGAGAGAGAGTGTGGAGAGAGAAAGAGAGAGAGCAAGATGGTGGACGTGACCACGTGGGTGGGACATCTCGTGAGAGTTCAAGATGGCGGCCGTGACCGCACGGTTTGAACAAAGAGGAGTTTTGGAATCAAGATGTGGTTGGAATTAGGCAGCTAAACCAACACCAACTGCTCCTCAGGTAGCAGTGGATGTGCAAGGAGATGTGGGTGTGTGTATATGTGTGTGTTAGTAAAAGAGAGAGAGAGCCCATAGCAAAGGAAAATTCAAGATGAGATCTCCTTTATATCACATTTACATCTCCTAGACAAAAATAAGCACTAGTCAAGACCAAAGAGAGATTTTGTGCATTTTCTCATTCATCTCAATTGTCACTCCTGAGAAATATACATGGTTCAGTCTCGCAGTGATCACTGTGTGAGTTCTCTAAATTTTCTTACAGGTGTCTCATTTCTAGAGTCTCAGCTAAAAGAAAAATGAGAGTAATGCAAGCTCTCAAATGAGTCTCAATACGATACCAACAATTGGATGCACTACCTCAATTATGTCTCAGTGCCACTTTAAAGGCAATCAATTCATGCAAATGTGATGTACCAGATATATGGTTTATTTACATCAAGTATGTGCAACTTACAGAACCTTTAGTTAATTTCACACACAATTCATATAATTCAATGTACATTCTGAGTTCCAACACCATTGAGTGTCATACATGCCTAAAACTTCTCAAGTGTGTTTGGGAAATGAGCTGCAAACACAATGCCAGGCATAGATGTCAAGTCAAGGAAAACAACTTTGCCCAATACATGCTCAAGGGCAACTGCAACTGTGTTGACAGAGGTTTCCAATAGGGGCACAACATGAAAGCATGTACCATTTGTTACAGTATCTTGCAGCAAAAAAAACCCTGCACTTTCAAATTCATTAATAAGTGCCCATTTGGCACCGGATTCCTCAGAGGTAAAGAAGAACTCAATCTGCCCATACTTTATTTGTCTTTCATTACAAAAAACAACTGTAAAATTGTTTCTTCTTTTGCCTTTCCCATAATGCCTTGATGTGAGACCATTTCCCTTAACTTGTGCCCTGTGAAATTTCTAGAATGAATGCGGTGACCAGCATGTTTTTCCATTGCCGAGAGGTGAATTGCCCCCAGTTGAAGTTCACTTGATGCTCCAATTAGGTTAATTCTCGATAAATCATTGTTTTCCTGAGAAAAACTATGGTCATTAGTCACCCGTGTGTAAAAGTCAGCTATGGCATTGGCTGGCTTTATGGTTTGTGAAATAACAGGGACAGACTGCACAAGTTTGACTGCATGGGCCATCTGCATTGGTATATTTTGAGTGCCATGTATGAGCCTTAACAAATAGCCATTCTTGTCTTCAAAATGGAAACATGAATGAGTCCATAATGGGCCAAGGGCCCTGACACTGTCTGCTAGGTGCACAAGAAGGTGTACATTTGCAGTTGGATACCGCTCACCATAGAGATGACCAATTTGAGAAGTAAAGTTCCACAGCAGTTTCTCTGCATGACCAATCTGTTCTACCGATATGGATTCCATCAGCAGAATGAAAATGGCTTCGCTTAGAAGGAGGAAATGATTGTAGTAAAGTGTTTGCAAGAATACCGCGGAAACAACAGGTCCAAAAAAGATCAAAATATCCCGATATTCCGACGCTTTAAAAAACATTCTGTGCGATGCCACTGACCGAGGATATCGTGTTGAGGATGGAGGAGAGATATCTTGAAATCGCTTGTCAATTTCTTTAGTTTTTTTTGACATGCTGAAGGGCTGACGAGAAAACTCTGTCGAAAACCACAGAACCATCAAAAGGCGCATCACTCCAAGAAGAACGGAGTGCATGTAGTCTACGCCAGTGCCACAGATTAGGTCATAACTTTTCAGTTTGCTAAGCCAACAGGGACCCTTCACACCTCTTACAGTGGTTTTGGTCTCAGTTGCGATTTTAGCATCATCAGCAAAACTTTTCATTCGTGCATGGTGGCCCTTTTGGATCCATTTCTTGGAATGGAAATGCATGAACATGTCCCCTGTCCCCTGTCTTCACAGTCTTTCCAGGCTGCTCACATTTCTGACATCCAAATTTCCCATTGTATTGCACCGAGTTAAGTACTAATGCTTTGGCAGGCAAGTCGCATGTTCCAGCAATGGTAAGCACTTTGCACACAAAAGGTTCAGACGCCGCCCCTGCAGGATGCCACAAGAATTCCATCCCCTTCAAGTTTACTCAGTGTGTCACTTAGTGGTCTAAGAAATGTAACCATGGATGGCTTTGAGTCCCCATACCAAATCCCAGCAAATACCATATTTTCTCTTTTTGTGCGTTCAATGAAGCTCAATTCATTAATGACACAATAAAAAGGCCACACTGAAAACTTGGACGATTTGAAATAGGTACCCCCGTCTGTGTTCCAAGTCAGCGATTATGTTTTTAGGGTCACTAAGAGGACCATCCCCATCTGCAAGCTGTTTGTAAATTTCTGCATCATATATATCTTCAATGTCTTTCTTCTTCCTGCTGAATCTAAAGTTAAGCTTTTCCTGAAAACGGGGCTTGGCAAACAACGACCTTATTTGAGCATCAATTGGAACCTCTATGAATTGATGATGCTGATCCTTCTTCTGACACACTGGTCCCACAAGACAGACATTGTAACTGTTCACTCTCTACTGACACAAAACATTTGCTGCAATATTTATGCAATACAATAGGGGACGCTGCAGAGTGGGAAAAAAACAGCCTTTGAACTTCTGTACACTGTTTAAGCAGTCTGTGTTCAGGATCTATCTGGACAAAGCAATGTGGCCATTTTAAGCAATCACTAAGGGGCCTTATCAGTTACTTTTATGACAGTTTACGTAAGCCATGATGATCAAAAGGCACTCTGCACAGCTATTGATGCATTGTCATATAATGGTTTGTCTGTTGTTGATGTGTCCTTGGATGTTGACTGTGCACCCTCCTCACTTGAAACTCTTGAAATCCTCATTAAAATATGTCCATCATCATAGGTCCAATCCCTCAAATCAGGGAACACTTCCTCAAAAGAGTCAGATGGATCATACTCATCAGTATTGCCATGTAGCTCAGTTGTTAGGACATCAGGAGGATCTCCGCAGCCTGATCTGAAGTTGGAAGCTGGTTCTTCATGTTCTCTGTTAGAGTCAACAGTTGACACATTCTCTTGTGCTGGTAACACAGAATCGCAAAAAAAGTTTATTAGTATGGTGAAACTACATTTATTAATGGTGAAACACATCTTGTCGCAACATCACTGAACGTTTTACTCCTACTAAACTATATAGAATTGGGGTCTGGACACTATCAAACAAATCTGGCAAGATGACAGACAATGGGGTGAAACTGGTGTTTGCCTAGATTGAAATATGGTGAGTGTTCTTATTTATTTTGCATATACAGGTCCTGGAGCACCTTTAAGATGGATATCATCATGAATACCCATATTTACCAAGTCATTTAAAAATAATAATAATACCCCTCCCCCTCCCAAAGAGCTCAAGACCTTCCAACATGATAATGTTGCCACAGAATACATCCAAATCAACAATCAATAAAATTAACTGACAATAAAATCTATGTTCTAAATGGTCCATCTGAACTGAAGAATGAATCCATTTCTTTAAATGATGACGACTGACTAATGGGGTTCTTACCAGTGTGTTGCCTCCTTTTATACTCAGGAATGGCTGATTTTATTGAGAAATAATCAGAATCTTTCAACATAGCAAAAATGTAAAATAAAAACGTTATGAGTACTTGAGAAATTGCCTGTGTAGACTCAAAAACACTGGCCTGTTGCTTAACATTTCCGGCCTCCTCTTCTCAATTTCTCTCTCAGGACATTTGCTTTTGTTAGGTTTGAAGATGGGTACACTGCCAAAATCTTCCAAACATCAGACATTTTGGGCAAAGATGACAATCCTGTCCAACAGCTGGAAGATCTTAGCTCAGGAGAAGCCATTCCAGCCAAGTGGTCCGATGGGAGATTTTATAGGGCCACTGTTGAATACATAGCACAGCCAGATCACGTGAAAAGAAAAGGCTGCCCAACTCAACCAACAGCACAAGAGTCTTTTTTAAATTTGCTCATGTTGATTTCCCTACCTCACCAAACACGCCGACTTCAAGTCCACTATCTGAATATGGTGAAGAATCCAGTGCTGGCCCACCACCCAATGTGGCAACACCGCTGGCCCATCGTCCGACGGGGCAACGCAGCAGGCCCACTTCCTTACTGGGCAACACCACTGGCCCACGCCCCTACTGGGGCAACACAGCCAGCCCACCACCCTACTGGGGGCAACGCAGCTGGCCCCACCACCCTACTGGGGCAACGCAGCTGGCCCACCACCGTACTGGGGCAATGCAGCCGGCTCACCACCTGACGGCGGAAACACGACCAGCCCACCACTCCAGAGGGGGAGCGCAGCCGGCTCACCACCTGACGGCGGAAACGTGGCCAGCCCACCACTCCAGAGGGGCAACGCCGCCGGCTCACCACCTGACGGCGGAAACGTGGCCAGCCCACCACTCCAGACGGGCAACGCTGCCGGCTCACCACCTGACGCCGGAAATGTGGCCAGCTCATCATCCGACGAGGGCAATGCAGCCGGCCCACCACCCTACTGGGGTAACGCAGCCGGCTCACCACCTGACGGCGGAAACATGACCAGCCCACCACTCCAGAGGGGCAACGCAGCCGGCTCACCACCCTACAGGGGCAACGCAGCCCCTGGACAGCAGGCAGCAACTGCATGGAAACCATGTGATGGATGTAGGAAGGAGGTCGAAAGAATCCTCCTCGACAAGAGAAGGGTGGATGAAGCCATCTCCAGAATAGGTAAGAAATGTAACATGTCAAACTTACTGTTCGTACATAAATCAATTTGAATAAATTACAAATTCATTTCTGTTGTGTGGTTCTATCATTTTGTTTAGTGATTAGTGATAGGGCCTGAACACATAATAATGAATGTACTGTTTGTGCTATTTCCACCTCTCAGACCCAGGCCAGGTCAGAGAGCTTCAGACTCTTCTCAACCTCATTGGAGAGAGACATCGTGAGCTGGACAACAGCCCATCAGCACCATCAGGCCAGCAGGAGCTGTTTCCTGACAGTGGCTTGTTCCTCTCATCGTTCCGCCTTGCTGCCATTCATCAGGCATCAAAACAAGATTGCCTGCGCCTGTTTCATTTTCTTTTTGATCATTTTTTCTCTGTTGAAGATTGTGTGAATTCAGTCGCCTTTGGACGCCATGGCAAGATCCCTGAGGGGAAGAGAGTCCTTGACCGGAAGAAGGTCGGCGGAATTCTAAGTAAGTTTTCTCAAACTTAGGCTGCTTCGTTACTTAAAGGTTTAATTCAAATTGTAATTATTACTGCAGCGTAAATGCTACAATCCTCTTTCCTTGACTTTTCCTAATTCTCCTAAACAATTATTTGTTTACCCAAATAATTTAGATTTGGCTATAGATTTGAATACTTTAATTAGACTAAAGGACACAATCCTTTTCATCAATCAATTATTTTAAGTGCAGAATAAGGCAAGACAAGGCATTTTTATTTATAAAGCACGTTTCATACACAGGGGTATTCAAGGTGCTTTACAGAGAAGTTAAAACAACACAATGCAAAGCTAAAACAACACAATTTAATAAAACTAAAAAGGATTTAAAATAATAATAATAATAATAACATGATAATAAGGTATTAGGTTTTAAAAAACATTTAGTTGAAAGCGCTTGAGAACAGTAATGTTTTCAGTCTGGATTTAAAGACTGCAATGGTTGGGGCATTCCTAAGGCCATCAGGCAGTTGGTTCCAGTGCTGTGCTGCATAATGACTAAAAGCCACTTCTTTGTTCTGGGCACCACTAGCAGTCCACTCCCCAGTGATCTAAGAGGTCTCGTGGGGTTATATTGCTCAAGCATATCAGCCAAATATTTAGGGCTAACTCCATGTAGAGATTTATATGTAAGTAATAAAACTTTAAAATCAATTCTGTGACTTACTGGCAACCAGTTTAAAGATTTAAGGACTGGGGTGATGTGGGCTGTCTTTTGGTTTTGGTCAGAACTCTTGCGGCTGAATTTTGAATAAGTTGCAGGTGCCTGATGGTCTTTTTAGGAAGTCCTGTCAGAAGTCCATTGCAGTAATCAATTTTGCTGGAGATAAAAGCATGAATCAGTTTTTCCAAATCTTGTTTTGTCATAATCCCTGAATTTGGCTATGTTTTTAAGGTGATAAAATGCTGATTTTGTTATTGCTTTTACATGACTCTTAAAACTTAGGTCGGAGTCTATTAAAACAACAAGGTTCTTAACCTGCTCTTTTGTTTTTGGTGCCTTATCCTTGAGCAGCAACCCTGAGCCTCTCATCTTTGCTGCCAAATACAATTACCTATTGTCTTTGTTTAATTGCAAAACATTTTAAGACATCCAGTTATTTGCACAATGCATTTGCATAATGACTGTATAGGACCGTAGTCATTTGATGAGAGAGCTAAGTAAATTTGTGTGTCATCAGCATAAGTATGATAAGCAAGGTTGTTCTGAAGGATGTGGACCAGTGGGAGCATGTACAGGTTAAACAGAAGCGGGCTGAGAATTGACCCTTGAGGGACACCACAGGTCAAGGGCATGTGTTTTGAGTTATGGTTCCCAATAGGGACAAAATAATCCCTGCCCTCCACGCCATTTTAAAATTGTTCCAGAAAAACCAACCCAGTTTTCCAGTCTATGTAAAAGTATACTGTGATCTACGGTATCAAATGCTGCACTAAGATCTAAAAGCACTAAAATTGATATCTTGCCTGAGTCACTATTAAGACGAATATCATTCAAAACCTTTATAAGAGCCGTCTCTGTGCTGTGATTGGCACGAAAGCCTGATTGATATTTATCAAAACAGTCGTTTAAAATTAAGAAGTGTGTTAGCTGATTAAAAATTGCCTTCTCTAGAATTTTGTCTAAAAAGGGTAAATTTGAGATGGGTCGGAAGTTGCTGAGGGTAGAAGTATCTAGGTTGCCTTTTTTTTAAGGGCTGAACAACTGCGGTTTTCAAGGATGAAGGAAAGGTGCCAGGGAGAAGTGATACATTCACTATGTTAAGAACATCAGTTTCTATGAAGTTAAAAACATTTTTAAAAAGTTAGTGGGCAAACTGCCGATACAACAAGTGGAAGAATTAAGGTGGTGCACTATTTCTAATAAGGTATCTCTGTTGATGGGGCTGAACTCTGACATCAGGACTGGTTTCCTTGTAGTTGTAGTTGGTACATTGAGAGTTTGGGTCAGGCTTGAGCTAATCTCAAGTCTGATACTATCAATTTTATAAACATCGAACAAAAAGTTCGGAAATTTGTGTTTGGTAGATTATTTCTCTGTTGTAACAATGCTTCTTGGCAATACATTTTATACCGTTGGAAAGCCTGTTTATTTCCCTTTTAAATGGTGCCCCATTTGTAAGGAACATGCATTTGTGGGATGAGCAGCACAGCTGAGTATGTGGGTTGCGCTCATGAAAAATTTGCCAAATCTTCTCTGCCAATGCCAAACAGCTTATTCTGCTGTTGCTATTGACTCTTGTTTTGAGCTTCCGGTACCCCCAGGTGCTGACAATCAGGTACCTGATTGGCACCTGATTGGCAGCACCTGTGAGCATGGGCCCTGCTACAGTGGTCAATTGGTGTCTGCTCCAAGAATCGGCATGCCACGTTTGTCTGATCTCGATAAGGCCTGTGCGATAGGGCGACTTCAAGCTGGTGTTCCACAAAAGCAAGTTGCGGCATTATTTGGAGTGAGCCATAGTACCATCTCCAAACTGAAGGCCAAGTTCCATGAAACGGGGGATGTCAGAGACAGACCGTGAAGTGGGCGTCCCAAGAAGACCGGTTCCTCACCCTTTCAGCACTTAGGAACCGTAGGCTGTCTTCTACAGATTTGCAGTCAAGGTTTGCAGGACGATATGGCACACGGCTCTCGGCCCAGACGATCCGGAACAGACTGCACGCAGCCAATCTCCGGGCTCATGGGGCTGCCAGGAGGCCTGCCATGACTGCCCTTCACCGTCAGGCCCGTTTGCGCTGGTGTCGGCAACACCTGCACTGGAACCTGAACATGTGGAGGAACGTTATGTTCAGCGATGAGTCCAGATTCTGCCTACGGAAGTTGGATCGTAGGGTCAAAGTGTGGCGAAGACGGGGAGAACGCTATGTTGATTGCTGCACTGATAGAGTAACACCTTTTGGTGGAGGCAGTGTGATGGTGTGGGCCGGCATCTCCATCACTGGAAAAACAAGGCTTGTCATCATTGGAGGCAATCTCAATGCAGAGAGATATCGAGATGAGATTCTGCAACCAGTGGCAATCCCATATCTCCACAGTCTGGGACCGAACTCCATCCTCCAAGATGCCAACGCTCGCCCCCACAGAGCGGGGTTCATCAGAGACTACCTCCAGAATTTGGGAGTAGAGAGAATGGAATGGCCTGCCAACAGTCCTGACCTCAACCCAATTGAACACTTATGGGATCAGCTTGGGCGTGCTGTTCGTGCTAGAGTGACCAACACAACCACGTTGGCTGACTTGCAACAAATCCTGGTTGAGGAATGGAATGCCATCCCACAGCAGTGTGTGACCAGGCTGGTGACCAGCATGAGGAGGAGGTGCCAGGCTGTTGTGGCTGTGTATGGTTCTTCCACACGCTACTGAGGCTCCTGACTGTTTGTTAAATGAATAAATTGTAAAATTGCCAATATGTCTTGTTTCTTCCTTGTTACTGATAGACTTCAATCATCCAATCCACCAAACAACACCAAACAAGAGTCAATAGCAACAGCAGAATAAGCTGTTTGGCATTGGCAGAGAAGATTTGGCAAATTTTACATGAGCGCAACCCACATACTCAGCTGTGCTGCTCATCCCACAAATGCATGTTCCTTACAAATGAGGCACCATTTAAAAGGGAAATAAACAGGCTTTCCAACGGTATAAAATGTATTGCCAAGAAGCATTGTTACAACAGAGAAATAATCTACCAAACACAAATTTCCGAACTTTTTGTTCGATGTTTATTTAAAAAAGGATGCAAATTCATCACATTTATCAGCTGAGAGAAATTCAGGATCTATTTGTGGGGCAGGATTTGTCAGTCTCTCTACTGTAGCAAATAAGGTGCGTGCATTATTTTATTTTTTATGATACTGGAGAAAAGGATTGTCTAGCTTTGCAAATTGTGTTGTTGTAGGAGTGGAGCATGCCTTTGTAGATATCATAGTGTATTTGAAGTTTGGTTTTATGCCATTTGCATTCAGATTTTCAGCATTCTCGTTTCATTAGCCTTACATTTGGGTCATGTGTCCAGGGTGCTTTCTGTTTATAAGTGATTGTCTTATGTTTTACCGGTGCAATGTTGTTTATAATATACAATATTTTGGAATTGGAGTTATTCAGCAGATCATCAACAGAGTCAGATGTTTCACCTGAAGTTGTAGATATTGCTTGTCTAAAAAGAGCAGCAGTATGGTCACTTAAGTACCTCTTTTTTACAACCATAGTTTGGGTGTGAGGATTGGATGTAACAAGCAAGTCAAAGAATACACAAAAATGATCCGATAGAGCCAAATCCTTGACCAGTGTTGAAATATGGAGACCCTTAGTGGTGATCAAGTCCAGAGTATGTCCTTGAGAGTGGGTGGGCTCCTTCAAATGCTGCCAAAAGTATCAAATAGTGCATGAAGTTCATTTGCATAGCTATCCTTTGGGTTATCAACGTGGATGTTGAAGTTGCCTGCTGTTATGAGAGAATCAAAGTCTGTGCAAATCGAAGATAAGAGTTTGCTCAACTCCTTGAGAAAATGACATGCTGAGTGCCTTGGAGGTCTATAAATAATTACAAGTAACATGCGAGGTGAACATTTAAAGATAGCGCAAAGGTATTCAAATGACATAAAATTTCCAAATGACACTTGCTTGCATTGGTATGAATCTTTGAATAGGGTTGCTACTCCCCTCCCTCTTCTGCCCTCCCTGGTGGTGGTAATAAAATTATAGTTCGGAGGGGCTGATTCAATAAGAGTGTTTGCACTACTGGCTTTGTCCAGCTAGGTTTCAGTTAAAAGCATAAAATAAAGGTTATGTGCAGAAATAAGATCATTTACTAAAAAAGATTTGTTTGTGAGGGATCTGATGTTGAGAAGGACTAGTTTTGCTTTGTATCTAGTGGGTGTTACAGGTATGGATTTGTATGTGATATAATGTAAATTGGAGAAGTTAACAGCTTTGCTTGAATAACCTCTAGTGATTCTATTGCTAATTAAGGTATAGGTATAGTCAAAGTTCTTGGTCCTTCTTTGCGCTTTGGGTTCTCTAAGAAGTCCATTTGTTGCATTGAGGGAGTTGTTTGTGAGGAGCTGTAAGTGATTGGGAGCGCCAGGCCACAGGGTGGAGCTGATGAGCGTAACAGTGGGGGTCGTGGCAGTGGTGGCGCAGCGGAGCAGTCGCTCGTAAGTCAGGACCAGGGAGTGTTAAAAACTATATAAAAACGGAAATTGTCGATTAAAAAACGCATTGTGCATTGCACAGATAGACTGAAGCCAGGTGTGGAGGGCAAGAGTCCAGCTGAAGCGACGAATGCCTCGTTTAAAAGGAGGAAAATAAAAACAAAAACATAGTTTTCACATAGTTTACGGTGTAGGCTAATTAGAATACAGACCGTAAACGTTTGCATCTTTGATCCAGCTAGATACAGTGAGGCAGGTTATAATGCCCCTCACAGTTTGTGGGAGCAATTATTAGCCAACACACGTGCAATAATAATAACAACAACAACAATAATAATAATAATAATAATAATAATGATAAGAAAAGGAACAGCTGACACGTTTAATATGTACAGGCAAATAAAATGATTCTTTGATCTATTACATTCCGATTTGTTTGCAGAGTTGCTCAGATTATTATTGTTTTATTTCCATAATAAATATTGGATGTGATTTGATGCAATGACAATGCATAAAATATTATCTAAATTATAAAAGGTATAAAATATAATATCCATATATTGGGCATGATTTAAAGCATGCAAACATTTTGTTTGCTTCTTTTTCATTCTACTATATATCCATTAACATTTATTTCTAACAATGTCAGAATGTTAAAAACAGGAATTTAAAAAAAGTCACAGACGAGGAAGCACGTGGAGTTTACGACGGAAGAGTAATTATAATTTTAGAAATGCTAGCAGTTTAAAAACTGCTCCCAGCGCTTTTAGTGTTAAATACATCAAAAATACACCACACTCAGGCATTTTTTATGAAAATAAAGGACCCATAGTGGTATGTCCTTTTAACATAACTCTAAAAAAAAAAGAATTGGCATTCACATACTGTCTTGAGTACAGTTGTTGTGTTGTTATGTCTTATTTGTCAAAATAACTCATACCATTTTTGAATGCTTATGTATTCCAGCCTACGTCCTAAGATGTGCCACCTTGGATGGTTGGACAGGAATCGATGAAACCAAACTGAAGAAAGCTTTCATCAACAAGTGTCGGGCAAGAGCAGGCCATAAACAGTCCTCTCACTCACTCACTCAAATGTCATGTTCATTGAAACGTGTTGGGAAATAAAAGTGCTTTACAGTTTGGTAAAGTCTTAAACTGATTAGTGTTGATTCTTGTTTTTACAGCTAATTCTAATTACTATAGTTAATTTAATTCTTTCTCATATTTCTCAAATATGGCTCAAAGCTCATGCTACCTTCTCATATATAGCTTCAGTTGGACATTTAAGAGAAATAAATAAGACAAGGAGGAGATATTGGACATACAATGATACGATCTCTTATAGGGATCATACTTCTCAGATTTGTCTCATGAAAGTCTCAGACTCATCTCACGTTCTTCTCTTTACTATAACCAAGACATGAATGAGATCTGGGGTATACAATGATGAGATGATCTCTGTTTATCCTACTTCTCAAATATTGCTAAAATGATTATCTCAATTCAACTTCATTTGTCTTAGAGAAGTCTACTAATTCATCTCTTTATTGCTCCTAAGGGACCCTTAGGAGAAGTAACTCAGACACAAATGATCACTGAATGATTAAAAAATGAGAAGCTCCAGTTAGCCTCAAGAGATCAGAATGAACAACAGATAAGCAACACATTTTTTCCTATGGGAGAGACAAGAATAGAGGGGAGCACTCGCCGTCTAAAGCACCAATAATAGCCTTTTACCACACAGAAACTCGGGATACAACTGGGAAGTAGTACACCGGGTTATTGGTCTTTGAACTAGTAAAATGCAATATATTGGCTCTCTACGTGGCGATAAACACAATTGCAAGTCCAGCGACATGCAATGGCACACATTCAGCTTCAAAACATTACAATCAAATCAAGCAGCAAGCTTAATGATAGCTTTCACAGCATAATATGGACACGGTGGTCCAATGCGCTTCCCAATACGCACAACAGTAGCTTCTGATCAGTAAAGCTTAAATAACACACCTATACTAGTCTCTGCCCAGAACCAAAGCCTCTTACTTGGGAAAATCACTCTCGAGTAATTTGGTGTGTGTTTTCGTCGGGTCGAGCCGGTGGGGTTCCCCGCACGGAGCAACGGTCAGCTGGCTTTCCTCGTAGGCAGCGAAGGACGTCAGCCAGGAGTCGACTTGATGGAAGAAACATATCCTTACGTTGTCTTCTTGGAAGGAAGGAGTGTCCTCAGCTGTAGTCTCTTCCAGTCCACTTCTGCAGGTCGGCTGCGCGCACTGGTTACTCATACAGATGAGCGCAAGGAGTTAGATTGCCGGTGTACCGGTGTTCCGCGCAGGGCTGCCCCCCCCGTACATGCGTGTCTCCTGTGTAATAAAGCATGTCACCACTACACGGCGCGTGTACTCCACAATTGAATTTGTGCCCGTCTTACTTTCCTGTGGCAAGCGTCCACGGGAAACACATTTGTACAGCAAGCCTGCCTGCAGTAAACAGTGTCTTTGTGCCCAGATGACACCTGGCGGCTGAAATACGATACTACAACAGGGGGCAGCGCTGTACGGGAGGCAGGACTGTACGACGCGTGTGTTTACACTGGGGAGGCACGCACGTAGATGGATTGTAAAAATGGGTTAATGTTTATTAGTAATTTAGTTTATTAGTCCTGAATTTCTAATTAATAAAGTGCTATCCTATCCTAATAAAAAAATCTAAACAATTCGTGACTTTACAAATAGGTGGGCCTATATATACGCTGACATAATGGGGCTGATATACAACAAACCAAATAATGAGCAAGAATTGAACCCACGACCTTCACTTCTGCAGCCTATACTGTGAGCCAGCTGCTTGGACCATTGAATCACCATGGCCTTTCTCATACATGTCTTGTAAATCCCATTTGTGTTTCTATCTGTGACGAATATTCCGTCACTGATTGCGGACTGCACACGGTAAAGAAGACACTTAGTAATATACTGAGTGAGTGCACGCACCACAATAAATCTACAGTCACAACTTTACACGCATCCGCTGCAGTAATATAGGCATAACAGCAATCATTTTATGACTTGGGTTCAATTCACTCTCTAACTAGGAGATTAAGACAAAACAGTAGAGAGGAAGATTGAGGGGGAAAGTACATTAACTTACACTGGAGTTAAACCCTTCAGCAAACTGAGACCCCTTGATTTTCACTAAACTACACAGGGAGATGAAACATCCGGGGCAAGACAACATATCCATATTATCTGATGTGTTACAGTGAGTTTTGTCATGTGTAAAGTTTGAGGTCACTACTTTTATACATTTGTGAATGAGTGGTAGGCCTATCACACACCTAAAATACTCAAGAGGCTTGTATAGGCCTTCCCATGTGAACGATGCTGTGCCTTAGCTCTGATACACAAGTAATGATAAATCAACCAGGATTGCAATTTATAAACTAAAGACCAATTTGGGTTCAGTTATTACATTTTTTCATTGGATTACTATACAAACTGAGAAAGAAAGCCATATTCACAGAGGGTGAATCACCTTATACAGATTCTACAGTTCATATCAAAGTTGTTTTTACTACAAAATGCATACTTTTACCCCACATTTAAGTCTATCAAAACGTGTAGACATTTTGTACCAAAGAACTGGAGAAATGCCATCAACAAATGAACCAAACCAAACCAGCTGAATGAGCTGATCCCATTTAGCACTTTTAAAAATGCAGTGAAGGGTTTGGAGGCAGATTCAATTGGAGTTTGTAAATGCTTCCCTATAGCTAGACTCATCTACTCTTTTTAGGTGCAGGATTCTGTTTGTTTTTTGTTAATTCTTTTACTGCCTTGCTTTTATTGTATGTCTCTTCATGTTCGTTTTTGTATGTTGCAACACTGTATCACTGCTGTCTTGGCCAGGGCTCCCTCGGAAAAGAGATCTTGTAATCTCAATGAGACTCACCTGGTTAAATAAAGGTTAAATAAAATAAATAAATAAAAACCTTAACTACAACCTCAAACCAGATTTTTTCCATTTACCCCTTTAACCCATTTGTAGAACAGACTGTCCTTTCCAATTAGAATACATTATACAGATCTAACCAGATCTAACACAGCAAGAACCCAAACAAGCATATTAATAAGCATTTGCTCATAAATATGCTTGTTATATGCTTGCTAAATATGCTTGTTTGGGCCCAGGGGTGTTGGAGGGTGAACTGACTGTTGTTTGAAAGTTTAGCTCACAGTAGCATACAGCACACCCTCAGCAACAATACACTGCACTGGGTCGGCCTATTTGAAATGGCCTATAACTTTTTGAGAGTTACCACAATGATCATGACAAACTTGTCTTCAATGTATTGCATGTGAGAGTCATGGAGAGAAAATGCGACAGGAAAAGGTGATTAAAATCAACTATCTTTACCCTCAACAGTAACATGCAATAATGTCAAAGATTTTACTGAGTTAGTTCATATAATATCAAATCAATTTATCTAGCACTGACCTGTGGATGCCATGTCTGGGGATACAGATATGCAGAAAAGATAAATAACTTTTTTCCATAGTTGATATGGTAGGCTGATACCAACCGTATACCAACAAGCAATACATGTGTTTTGCCTGAAAATAGCATTTCAACATCTGTACTACCGTCTAAAACTTTTACCCTGGTGCCTGTTTGGTTTCAGGCAGCCTTGTGATTTGCTTTGAACACAGAAGAGGTAAGGAAACAAGACACAAGCTCAGCATGTGTGCATATCAAAATTAAGCTGAGAAGAAATAGCATTTAACTTGTTTATTTAAACATCGTACTTGACAAAAAAAATCGACAAAACTATTTTGACTGCACAAGTAGCCCGATATTTTACAAAGTAGGCATGTTCGCCTGGCTCTGGGTAAAGAACGGTTAGCAGTCAAAGATTCCGAGGCCTTAAGTAAATTAATAGAAGCTTAAATAAATTATTGTGAACAAGACAACATGTGAATCTACAGTTAATTCAAAGTATTACATTTGCAAGATACACCTTTGTTTGCTCGTCGTACCGAGCTGTCTCCCTCCACAGCAGACCAGTGCAGACACTGCTGAGCAGACTCAAGTTTACCTCAGGAAAGTAAGACAGGCACAAATTCAATTGTGGAGTACACGCGCCCTCTAGTGGTGACATGCTTTATTACACAGGAGATACACATGTACGGGGGCAGCCCTGCGCGGAACACCTGTTACACAAACAGCTAATCTAATCCTTCTGGATCCAAATAGTGTTATGGTGAACACTAAACAGTCTGGGCTCGTCCAGCGAGTTGAAGACTGTGCCTCGGCTTAAACAAAAAGAACAGTTTGAACGTTTTAAGATACCACCTTGTATAGCAACGGAGTCGCAAGAAGGGGCCATGCGGAAAGGTAGCTCCTGGAATTTATATCCTCCGTGACATCATGGGGGATCCCGGGGCTCATCCGAGTCTCATCCAATGAGAGACCGGAGTTTGAATTCCAGCCAGTTCACACCTAGGTGTGAACTTCAGGGCCTGTTGGAATTTTGGCGCTTCTTTTCCTTTGTCTGAGATTCTAGCCCAATGGGTGGGCTAGAGTTAAGGCTTTTGGTTTTCTTGTTAGGCCGCAGATGCTGGCCTATTGTCTCAACTAGTTTTTCTTTTGTTAATAATTTAATAATTTGAAGCATAAACATTTTAAATGTTCTGAAGACACAGAAGTCACAATTTTTCCCAGGTATGACACAGTGTCCAGGTATGACACATTGTGTAATTACAGGATATGCCAAGATAATAACCACTGAACTTAAAGAATTACAACAAATTATTTGTCTGTTTTTGAATAGTTGAATAGTTTAGTTGTCCTCTTCAATTGTGTTTTTACATGATAATTGATATTCTTGATACATGATTTTTGAATTGCTGAAAGTTTACATTTAGGTTACTTTTTGTACAAACACCCCACACACCAAACTTAGGCTATATTTTGTACAATCCAAAGATGAACGTTTTGTGAAAAAGAAAAAAAAAAGTGCCCTCAAATAATTTCAACTGTGTCTGTGCATAAAAAAATATTTTAACAAAGAAAAAACTTTGTGAAAGTGTCACAACAGATTTGTAGTTGCACATCTACCTCTGTGAGCGGATGAAAAAGGTTAATTCAAAACTCAGTTCTAGTTTTGGCCCTTAGTTTCCAGTGCTATCTCATTATCCAATAGGGATGCTCAGATTAGGACCTTATTCTGTTTATCCAATCAGGCCCAGGGGCCCAAGAGCTCAGGGGGCCCCTGAGCCAGAGCCTGATACATGATGATGCTGTCACTAACTTTACATTTACTGCCCTGCAGTCGAAGGGCTTTGTCATTTATTTATTAACTAAATCATTTACCTGGAAACCAGCAAACCCAAGTTACACAAAGAAGACTGTCTTGATAAACAGCTTTTTCATATAACACTTTTTTCACAAAATTGTGGCTATTCTTTATAGCCAGGATGCTGCGATACAAAAACAATTATTGAACAGTAGCTAAACAAAGTAGTTCCTAAGCAACACATAAGTAGCAGTATGGGTGTTGGTGTTTGGGTCACATTAATTTTGAAATTAAATGTTATGTGGTCAAAGGTATGTGTTACATCATTAATATTTAAATGAACTGTTATGTGTCACAGGTTTGTGTTCATCAGGTGTTTTGCACTGACTCTGTATGTGACTCAGCCAATCAGAACAAAGGACCAGCTGTAGCTGTGATAATTGACCTGTATAATTAACACATAAGATGCTAGCTGTAAGTGCAATGGACAACATTAAAGACATGACAGAGCATCCAAAAAGCCAGTAGAATATACATTTGAGGTGCTTGTGATATGCCCCCATAGTAAAGGAACTTTTTATATTTGATAAAGAAAGACATTCAATTTCTTTAATCAGTACTTAGACTTTAATATATTAAGGCTTGGCATCATCACATCATAGTACATCAAATAGACACATTGTATAACTTTGATACCATTGAAAATATGCAACAAACTTTCATAATGAATTTGAAATATACACTCAGGAAGACTATGATTCAGGTACAGATAATAATCAGATCTCACTGAATAATAAATGGGTAATAGAGCTATTTCAGCAGTTGTAGTTCTGGGGTGAGGTTTCCCCGACATTGAGATGTATGTGAAGAGCTGCTGCATTCAGACCTGAAACCTGCAAGTGTTTTCCTCAAGAGCAGATGTGATGCATGAAAAAGTGCAATACGTCTGCCATAGTGTCATTTTGAAGAAAAACACAATCAAATAATTATTTTTGCATTATTAAACATAGAAGCAAAATGACAGTTGATGACAAGATGAATTAAGCACAAATGTATGGCTATCCCAAACCTTAATTTGAAACAGAAACATTTAGCATAACATAAACATAAAATTGTAAACAATAATTTGTTAATATAATCCATTTGGCATATGTTGTCATGATTTTCAAGAGTGTTCCCCATACCACCTTAAATAATCTTTTACTTTTTCTGACCAGTGCTCCTTCAATTCAGATTCATGTCAAAAAGTGAGAATTTGCTGGTATTCTGTCAAAAAAAATAAAAAAATAAAAATAAAAATCATACAATTCCCTTTTTAGGCCTGTTTCCTAAAAATATAACTGGTATAGCCAACTGATGCCAGATACTACTATTACTACAGCTACATCAGCCTTGCAAACAGAAGCAATGCTGTATGGTGCTCCAAGCAGTGGAGTTATGTCTGGTAACGAATTTAAAGGCTTCTGCACCAGTACCTGTATCTATGGCAACAAGATAAACATGTAAATGTGTTCCACTACATGCAACATCTCTTTTTGGTAATATATTTTGTGGTATTTTAGTAATTTTAATGTTACTTAAGCTATGATGAATTTAGAATTTCTTTCTGGTAATTCTACCATTTTTTAACGCAGTTTTCATTTGGGTCCAGCCTTTATTTATGCATACACACTCCCCGGTTACTGTTAAAGATCAGTACACTATTTGAGACCCGGCCTTTAGTGGTTTACTTTTACGGTATTTACTTCAACATTAAAGTCTTTTGTCCATCCCCTGTATGTCAATGCATGTATGTAAACCACTGTTTACATCTGCAGTAAGGAAATGTGCTCATGGGTCATTTTCATACCTAATATCATAGGCCACAGGACCTTCCATGCTGAATCCAAGGTAGAAGGACACTTCCTCCTGGCTGTAACCACTGCGTACACCACCCAGGTATACGGGACGCACAAGCATTTTAAGGTTGCCACCATAATGAACATAAATGTCGCTGTTTTCTGATTTTCCTTTAACCCGTAGCAACATCCTTTGGACCTCTGGCTCTTTCCATACTGCACCACTCTGCCAGAGATGGTGCAGGTTACGTGGTTGGCCAGTTGGGCCACTGACAGGGGCTTGCTGCTTTGAAGCAGAGATCACAAGTTGATCAAGCTTCCCCTTTGAAACTATTCGCTTCAGTCCCTTGGATTTCCCAAGGTAGAAGTGAGCAATGGCGGTTCTTGCTGGAAACATGTAGGAGAAGCGTCGATGAAAGGATTTCTTGACTGATGTGACATAGGTATGGATATTTTTGTATGTTGCTGAGTTTTCAAGCCTGTGGTCTTTTGTAGGCCACATGAGCAGCATAGAGAGGTAGTACAGCTCTGTAATTTTTGAATGAGTCCCCTCATTTTGCAGCTCCTCATTGAGAAGGTAGACCAACTCCTCATATTTTTTCAGCAATTTGGAGGTGGGCTTGATGCTGTGAAGAACAATGTTTGCCAGGATGAAGTTGACCGTGTCTGACGTGTAATTAGAGGGTGAGTTGTCAAATACAAACTGCCACTTATTCAGAATGTGCTCAATTTCCACTCCACTTTTGTCATTCAAACACTGCAGGAGCCCAGCAAATGAGTCAGCTCGTTTTAGTTCCAGATAGTTCCTCTGATCCGCTATCTCCTGACGTAGACTCAGCTTGGGGTTGTTGGCTTTTTCAGATGCCTTTTCCTGTTCTGAAATACAGAATATCTGTACATACTTTTTAAAGTACTCTGACACCTTGCGTTTGTTTCTGTCATCTGCTGTTTCCCTCTCCAATGACCTAGGCTTTAGGTATGTGAAGTAGTTCTCAAAGAAACTGAAAATGTCCTTCAGCCTTGGCTTCAGAGAGACCAGAAATCTCTCATGGTCTGCCAGGACAGTGACAAACTGCTTAATGGTTGTGTCGCTGATTTCATGAAACTTGTTCACTGGGAGGTGACCTTTGAGGAATTGTAGCATGTTATCCTTCTTACGTCTGTCACTGACACTGAAAAGTGGAATCCGTTGAATAACCTCAAAAAGGATCATCATGACTTCTGTCTCTCCTACATAGCCTGATGTATTGTAGGACCTGTGTCTCTTTCTGTTGCGCAGATCAAATGGATCTATTGGTTCATCCCTCTTGGCTAGTTCCTGTGAATCCCTGAATGCATTTATGGCACTGAATGCTAATTTTAGGCAAGTGTCAAGTGCTTCAGGAGTTAGATCCTCAGATTGCTCAATTTCCTTTTTGAGGTGGCTCTTGTACACCTGTCCGACTGTGTCTGCAATGTAGGAATTAGAATTCTTCCCTTGTGCATCCTTGGCCCACTGGAGGGCAGATTTAAAGTCTTTCTCTTTCAGGTAGAAATGTCTTGCCAATGCTTGCGGCAATGTTGCACTTTTGTCAAATCTGACTGTTGCTTTTTCTAAGACTTCTTTGATTTTGTCAGATCCCTCCCTTTTGTCAGATCCCTCCTTATGTATAGCCTCAATCAATGGAGAGAACAATGTGTCTTTGTCATCTCCCTGTTCTTTTCTGTGACGTGTGATCAGCATACTTTGGATGTTTTGGACCAGGATATCCTTTCCCATACATGATTTGTAGAGACAGTTACAGTGCAACAGGTTGATTGTTATCTCAGCCAGAGAGAGTTCAAGGACATCAAGACAGTTTCTGGCAATCTCTTGGTGTAAGAACCGTACTGCTTGATATGTGCCATGCTCTTCAACAATGAAATTGATCAGCAGTGTGGAATATGGATTCATTTTTTCTTCAAACGTTTCTCTCTTCCACAGGGCATTCCTTATACCCACTAACTCTTCACACAGAGAGAGCGACATGTAGGATCCATTGACATAAGTGTTCAGCAAAGCTAAGAAGGAGAACAGCATTCCTTGTTTGGTAGTGGTGTCCAGAGGTTTAACAATGTTGCTCACCAGATTCTTGATGTAGCTCTCACTGAAATTATTGGTCATGATCATGAAGGCATAGAACGTTTCAGGTTTTTCATGGAAATCCTTGAGTTGTCTTAGTTTCTCAGAAAACAAACTCTGCTCGTCGGTGGACAGCTTGTTGGTGATGAACACGTTTGCAATCCGGCTATTCCTGGAGCTCTCTTCAGGGAAGTGGGCTCTCTCACAGTTCAGTATGATTACCATTAGATTGTTATGTCGCTTTCTGTCAATCCCCACACTCAGGATGCACTGCTTTAGGTCCTCTACATCATCGCAGTTGTCCACCAAGAGGAGAACAGGTGTGTAGTCGGACTGCTCCTGTTTGCCACAAATCAGCAGGTTTGTGACTTGGATTGCAATTTCACTATTCGATGCCATGTTGTTTTTCACAACAGCACATCTGAATTTTCTCCTCAAGCTCCAAAGAACATGCATTGCTAGAGTTGTTCCCCCACAACCTGGGTGATGAAAAAGATTAATCATGACACATGGAGATGTGTAGCCCTCTACGGGAGTGATGAGGTCATATAACTCGTCATATGTGTCTCGTTTGATGAATGGCAGGCAGCCTGGCCTCTCCGAAAGGTAAAAGTTCCACCATGTAACTTGTCCTCCTCTGTAAAAGTCCTCCTCTGTTTTCTTCTTGAACTCCTGGAAAGACTCCATTGTTTCAATTTCTGTGTTCTCACATTCATTTTCACATAATACGTCCAGATCAGTCATCAGCTCCTCATCCCTTTTTGTCAGGAGGACTGAGCTTGAGCCTGAGGATGGCAGGTATCTCCTAGAAGACCGTGTTTGAGGCTCTTTCAGCTTTTGGATGGTGCTGTTGATTTCATTGAGACTCAGTTCATAGATGCATTTACTGGTGATGTCCACTTTACAGCGAGTCTCTATGATTTGCTTCCATTGGCTGAACACAGTAGAGTCTTTGCATATGCAAAGCATATTGTCATCCCCTTCCAATGTGCGATAAATTGCACAGAAGGTCTCCATAATAGGGCTTGAGATGTCAGTGATGGCTGAGTGAAGAATGAAGACCACCAGCAGTCCATCCTTAGAAAGCAGATCTGGATTGCAGAGAAATGAAATCATGTTGTTGATATCTCCAGAGCGTTTCTTCAGCCATTCACTAGTTGTTAATGGTTTGTCCATCTCACTCTCTTCATTCACCTGTCCATTGCAGAAGACCCAACTTGTTTGCTTAAACAGGTTCAGCTTTCCAATGACAGTTGATACACTGTCCTGGGTGATGTACATCCGTGGGTAGTGCAGATTAGCTATGTGATCCTTTCGGTAAAAACTGCACGTTCCATCGACATCAGACTCTGGGTCAAACTCAAGTACTGCAAGCAACTTCATCTCTTTCAGAAAACCCAAGTGCTCCAGTTGGCTTGAATGACATTTGTTGGTAACAACAATGACTTGAAGGGAGTTCTCCAAAGTGTCTCTTCCACGAGTTATCAGTTGTTTGAGCCTTTGGCCCTGGTGGCCTTGACTGTGGTGCTTTTCATCCCTCTCCTCTGCTGACTTGCGTGCTGATGCCCAACATTTTACTTCTTCAATCATACTTTTTATCTTCTCCTGGACTATGCGGGGATTAGGATCTGCTAAAATGTTGATTGCCCTGAGGCCATCCCGGACAAACAGACATTCAGTTTTGCACTGTTGCTCCTTCTGTGTTGATGCAATATTTAAGAAAGTATAGAAAACTTTCTCTTGTGTCTCTGAATATGTTGGAACTACATCAACCTCAATCACACATTTGTCTGAAGTTGTTCCATCTTGACATTGAACTTGGAAGAATTTAGGAGGTCTGATGCATGCTCTGGCAACATTTCTGTGTTCTTCAAAATGCTCGCTCAGACATGATTCAAATGCCTCATTATATTTACTGAAAGAGGTGACCTTGTGCCCAATTACCTGACCTGCCTGTCTTGCCTGGTTATTCACTCCAAAATGAATAGTACCATTGGTGCGTGAATTCATGCAGCTTGCAGCAAAACAAAATACTTCCTTTGTGAATTCGTAAAGGATTTCTCTTTCACTGGCCTCCTCTGTGTTCGGCAGAAGCTGATACTCATGCACAGGGTCAAGGAGATTGCTTGGACCGGCTACAGGAGGAAGAATGTCATTTTGTGTGTAAATGAAGGATGGGTCGCTTTTGTCAAAGGGCCGGGTCAGACATATTGGCCTCCTCAGGTGTAGAGATGCTGTGTCCTCAGTATTTTCTCTTTGTAATCTCTTGTCATCTGTTGTCTTCTCATCGGTTACAGATTTGATTTTATGTCTCAGTGTCTGTATTATCGACATCGTGGAGCTTAGACTTTGAATTCCAGAGTCCGATGACACTGTTTCAGTCTCCATAGATTCATCAAGATTTCCTGACACCTCCCACCTCTCTGTGCTTGCCCTGTCACCTGCTCTTGTCTCAGATTGCCTCCTCAACTTCTCAACTTGTCGTATGATTTGGATTGCCGGCGCTAGTGGCACACCTAAATCTAACAGGTCTTGTTTCTCAAAGGAGACCAAGCAAGCTCCTGACGTCTCTTGGTCATAGAGTGTCTGTGCAATTCGCTCTGGTACTCGGAGTCTAATGATCAGCCAATCTTTCACATGCTCCTTGGTCCAGTCCTCAATGTTTAGCGGGAATTCATCAAGGTCACTTCCTCTCTGCACAACCAGTGGTAAAAATTAGAGAAATATAAATGTTTGTGCATTTATAACTATTGTCAGTATTATCAGTCTGGTCATTATTACATAACAGGATACATTATTAAGTTACAGTGTAAATCATGTCCTGCTCATTGCTGCCCAATTAGTAATTATTATAAATTATATAAACCAGAGGCTTTAACATACCGTTTTCACTCGTGCCCCTCCAACAGGCAATTGTGTTCCATAAGATCTCACATTCCTGTACAGAGAAAACAAACTACACTTGTAATGCAATATATGATATAATTTCTCCTTCAATGTTTTTAGCCAATGTAGTCACTCCCATACCTGTAAACAATCATTTAATGAAGCAAAACTACAGTAACTGAAAAACAAACAAAACAAAAACATACTATAAAATCTTGGACACATTGTTATACATCTCTGACAAGCTTCAACAGGTTCTATGAAAATCTGTATGATTTTGTCTTCTTTTTTTCTTTTTTACCTAGGGAAAGTTCACAATCTACTTCACATTTATACCATTTCCACACATTCACATCTGGGTGCTACACAGTACAACCGTAGTCTTCTACTGTTGGCCACTGGGAATTGCCCTGTACAACCACAGTCTCCTACTGTCCCACTGGGGTATGCCCTGTACAACCACAGTCCTCTATTGGTGGCCAATGAGCAGCTAAATAGAACAATTGGGGGTTTAGTGCCATGCTAAAGGGCACCTGTTGAGGGAGGGGAGAGCATTACTTCTTCACTCTCAGTCCATGTCTATTGGAAAACTCTGAATAGTAGGGGAAGCCCTTTCCAAAGTCTTCTAGTGTATGGTAGGCATAAGATTGTTTACTGTGTTGTTTCTTAAAAGAAGCCACTGGATCTAACATCTACATTATGTAGATCTATTCTAGCATACCAAATTTAAGGAGCTAGCTCACTGCTTTACTTCTCTATTCAGCCATAAATAATACAAACATAGTTGAGTTTCAAGGAACACAGAGCGCAAGGGCAGAAAACACAACTTACAAGTCTTGCTTGTCTTCAATAGTGCCAGGTCCAAAATGCAGGGGAGGGCTCATTGACCTGTGACTCTTCACTGACAGACACCTTGGGGACTTGTCTCTCTCTTGAAGCTTGGCATCCATCCTGTCTGTCTCAGGACATGGAGGACTCCTGGAGGGATATAAGTTATGAATAGTGAGACCTTTCATTTCTACTCTCTCATATGACATGCTCCTGCATGTAGGATTATAACCCAACAGGCTTTGATTTGTCATAGAAAATAGCTAACTCTTATGGTCACAAGTTCATCTCAACTCTGTTTACCAGGGAGTTGCGAATACTTTTTAACTATGTGTCTGCCATGCCCAAAATTATGAATCCTGATTGTTATGACTCCATTTGGTCTACTCCCTGAAGTGCATTTTTGATGGGGGATAATGGCAACAGAAGAGAAGACAAATTATAAATCATACCAGTGTGTATCAGGTTCCTGACTGAAATCTGGAGGCCGGTTCATTGAACTGCCACTCTTCGTAGAAAGACAGCTTGGAGAGTCGGCTCTCTTCTCCTGCTTGGCATCCATCTTGCCTACGTCACAACAGGGAGGACTGGCCTCCTGCTGGCTCCTTGATTTGCTTTTCCTGGATACAAACCTCACTCCATTCTGCCTAGGTGTATAGATTCAGGTCCTTTGCTAGAGAGGAAGAGCAAAAGAGAGGATGATGCAGCTGGACAACAACCCCTTACACCTCTTTTGTCTCATAGTGTGATATATTGTAATGTGAAAGGGAATGTGAGAACCTAAATCATGAAGCATTTTTGTAAGGCATATAAAACCTGTTCTGTGGTTTCACCTATTTTCTTCGTCTGTACTTATTTTTTGGGGAGTGACATTTCTTAGCAACAGTTTAAGGAAAGGATTTAAAAACTATTTGACACAACAAGGTTCAGGGAATCTTTTCTGATTTCCTTGCCATAGATACAATTGCATTAACTGAGATTAATTTCCATATGAAACACAGAAACAGCAGCTCTCCCTTGCTCATTAGTCTTTCGATCTAAAATCAAGTGGCTGTACTTAACTGCGTCAGGCAGTGTTATTAACTATTAATTCCCATCAATTATTAGAATACAATGATTTTGGAACAGAAGCAAAAAAAAACAAAAAACAACACAGTAGCTGTCATAACAAAAATAAAATATATTCACCTGTCAGTGCTATTCTGCCCTTCTGAAACAAGCAAGCAAACATGATGCACTTCCTTATCCAGTCCAGGTGAAAATAAGGAGTCATCATTACCATGACAATATTCAGACATAGGGCATCGACTGACTATGTGAACTGCATTTTTTACCCCCTTAGAATAATAAACCTCCATCGGCTTCATCAAGTTTATCTCTGTGTGTTCCTTGCCCAAATTTCCTTCACCCTTGTTCACTCTCTCAAAGGTGGAAGAAGTAAGATTGTTACTGTCCCATGACTTTCTGGTTTCAAATTTCGCTTTCCAGCCTGTACTCTTTTTGTTTTGGAACAAAAACTCCCCATCCATTTGAGTTTCACGACAGAGTGGTATGCATAATCTTCTGTTGTATGTCTTGCAGTGTCCCCTTTGCAGTGAATGTAGCATGTTTACCAGTATGTACTACTTATGTTACTATATAGTTTATGGTATGTGTCCGCTCCAGATTCACCAAGTCTGGAGTCTATCTTAACAGCGTACCGCCTTGAATGAACTTCAAACTTAATTTGAAGCATAAAAATTAAAAATGTTCTGAAGACTCAGAAGTCACAATTTTTCCCAAGTATGACGCAGTGGGTAATTACAGGATATGCCAAGAAAAAACTTAAAGAATTATCACTCATCTATTTGCCAATGGTACTATGATGGGCAAACACTCAAAACAGCATCTCTGTCCAATCAATAATGTAAGGGCAGGTGTTCAGGGTGCTAAGGACAATTGAAATTCTCTAATTCTGCAATTCAAACTCTGTCCTCTTCAATTGTGCTTTTGCATGATGGCTGATATTCTTGCCACATGACTTTTGAAAACACCCCACACACCAAATTTAGGCTACACTTTGTACAAGCCAAAGATGTAAAATATTATTATTATATCAAAAAATTTCAAATGTTTGAAAGATTTGTGGTTGTGAAGAAGTAAAAAAAAAAAAAGTGCCCTCAAATAACTTCAATTGTGTCTGTGCATAAAAATTATTTTTACAGAGATAAAGATTTGTGAAAGTGTCAGAACAGACTTGTAGTTGCACATTTACCTCTGTGAGTGGGTGAAAAAGGTTCATACAAAACTCAGTTCTAGTTTTGACCACAAACCATAAACCCCAATCTTTGGCCCTTAGTTTCCAGTGCTATTAGTCTCTGATTTTTAACCATGTACAGCACAAATCTCATCTTCTTATGGCTAGTTATATACAGTCATAAAAAGATCTGTGTCACACTGGACTGAAAAACAGATTTTCTTTTCCTGTGTAAATGCAGTTGGAGATTGCCCTGGGATCCTTACCTCTTAGTGTCCCATTGCTTATTTTATTTGCGTAATCTCACTAGTCTTCAGGCATGTGTAACTAACAAGTCCATGGGATACACCCAGTTAACTTGCATTTTGCGTTGGTGAAGAAGTAACACCAATTCATGAAGTAGTTGACTTTCAGCCTTCGATACTAGTCTGGCAGGGAAGCCAGATGATATCTGATCACTCCTGATTTTTATGCCAGGGCTGGGCTAAATTTGTCTGTGTCTGTGTGTGTCTGTGTGTGTGTGTGTGTGTGTGTGTGTGTGTGTGCGTGTGTCTGAACATGAACGTCACAGAGAGAGGAAGAGAGAGAGAGCTCTGGAACTGACAGTATTGAAAGAGAAAGCATTATGCCAATCAGCCGAACATGGCCATATTCTGATCCAAGATCAGAATGCTGCAGGTTTGCCTTACCTCCCAGAAGTCACAGGCTCCTGTTGTTGTCTAAAATACATTAAAAACAGCTGGCAGAGACATACTGCTGCCTTGACTAAAATAATACATAATGTTGAACAACACCTGCATTGCCACCACTTGTACTAGAACAAGCATTGTAAAATATGAGGCCCTGATACCGATATAAACGTCACATTTTATATTGTCTTCAGAACCTCCAATCTGCATATCTTACTCTCCGGTCTATTTACATACCTGCCGACATTCCCGATTTTCTCCCTATTTTTAACCCTTTCTCCCGCTGTGCTCCCGATTGGTAATTTCTCCCGTTAATCTCCCGATTTCATAGTGATACAAATCAAATGGTTTCTCAGTTTCTGTGGGGGGATATGTGTCGTGGTACCTGGCAACCCAACCCAGAGGCAGAGATGAGCGGGCGCAAAACGACCCTGCCTGACGTGCGTCACTCGTCACTGCACTCGCATTTTGGTGAAACTAATATATTGAAAGAAAAGTGCTCTAATAAAAATATTAGGAATACACTTAGTCATGTTACTGTCCCATCTTCTAGATGTTTTTGGTCTTCCTTATTTAATGATATACGGTGGGGAAAAAGCATGGGAAATTTGTGATAAATACTATATCAATAACAAGTTTCAGGAAGTGTCTTTCAAGATATTGCATAGATTTTATCCGGTTAAACATGTGTTAGAAAGATTCAAACTGGATATTGATTATAAGTGTGATTTTTGTGGACTAGAAAAAGAGTGTATTTCCCATCTATTTTTTCACTGCATATATACAAGAATGTTCTGGATTGATGTGACCAACTTTCAAAAAAAGAAACTTAAGATGAATGTTGAAATAGATATGTTTGATGTAATGCTATATTTTAGTCACGATAAGATTGGAAATAACATGCTGTATATCATACAACTCTTTATTATTTTTTGAAAATTCCATATTCATAAGAAAAAATGGTCAGGAACCAAGCCAACTTTCCTGCACTTTATTCATGAATTGAAACAATATAGCACCATTTTATCTAATGTTAAAAACAAAAAAGCAATTAAGACCTTTAAGTTTTTAAGCAAATATAATATGCTGCATATAACATAAACTCTGGCATTGTAAAATGTAAAAATGTGTTTTTTGTTTGTTATTATTACTTTTTTTTTTAATCTTTGTCTCTGTTGTCTATGTATCTGTTTGTACCTTTGTATATGAACTTGTGCACAATAAAGAAAGTGAAAAAAAAAAAAAAAAAAAAAAAACCGCTCAGTTTGCCGCTGAAAATGGATGAAACAGGTCCCAAGAAGAAGAAATACGCTTCCAAATTTCAGTCCACTTGGTGCGAGACCTTCCCCTTTCTAACCGCGAGCCACATCAGCAAACCTGTAGATGTACTAGCTATTTACTAGCTATTTTGTATAAACCAAGTGACATAATCTAGAAATATCGACACTGACTGAATGCTTGCTTATCTGGTATAGAAACAGATTTTTTTCTTAGTTAGCCTACTGGAAAATGGAAATGGGAACTATCATGGTAAACAAACAAACTACTTTGGTAGGGTCCTATTTTATATTTTAGGTGGGTTTTTTTACATTTCATACTGCATTTCATTCTGTTATTTCTAGATTGGATTACTTAGGCTATTAATCTCTGTTAGAGGTCACAAATGCAAGTATACTGTACAATAATGGACAAAATGCACCAGAAAATAGTTGTTAAAGGCAGAACCTGCAATAACCAATCTCAGACCATATAAGGTGGAGATTTCAATGAGACATAATGATATAAACCAATATCCACACAGCAGTCAGATGTGCTTGCTGCTTCACCTCTTTTCTAAAGCTTGTTGTCAAATTCTGCTCCTGAACGAAGCTCCTCCCGGTCCATTCAGTAAGTTTTTTTTTTTTTTTTTTAAACAAGCTTGTCTCCTCCCTCGCTGTTTGAAAGCGGCGCTCTCCCCCTCCCATCCCTGAAAGAAAATTCTCGTAATGGCGGAAACGATGAAGCGAGTGAGTAACCTTGTTACTAAACTAGTAAACTTGCTTCACTTGTCGTTGTGGGACATGTGACCTTCAGCTGGAGAAAGTTCTGTCAAAGTGAGACTGGTAACTGACGAGACTTCTCTGTAGGTAGTGGTACGTTTAGCTTAGCCGGTAGCCTATATGCACAGTGTTTGTTTGTCCTTAGGGGCCTCCATAGTCCAGTAGTTTTGCTGTGCTTTATTTACAAATGTGTTGTGGTTTCTGTCACCCTCTAGTGGTCAGAAAATCACTTATTGCAGCTTTAAAGAACTGTTTCTCACATGCTTTTTTCCGCACCCATACAGATCTTTGTTTCCAACAAGCTCTTCATTTTATTGAATATTGGCATGAAGAAAACATATTTTCAGGGAATTTACAGTAATGTTCAAAATATACTGTATGCTGTGTTCACGTTAATGGGTCAGAAGGAAATAAAGGCACTTACGTAACAAGTTCAATGAATACAAAAATGCATGACCCCATACAACATGTGACAGGATATTTTATTATATTATATAATATTACAGTCCAGATGGACACAAGTGCAAGAGGAGACGTGTTCTTACTGAGTGTAGCGGGTCACAGTCAGACAACAGAGCACAACATGACATGACACACACATTGCAGGCTTCACATCACAGTGTACAACGCTTAAAGGAATGCAGCAAGTTTATGGGGGATTGTCCCATTGGTCATCCTTGTGTCCCCGATAGATCATTGGCTCTTCATGTTAACACTTTAGCATACACTATGTTGAGTGATAGTAGGCTCCATGCCAACACTTTAGCATACACTATGTTGAGTGATAGTAGACTCCATGCTAACACTTTAGCATACACTATTTTGAGTGATCGTAGACTCCATGCTAACACTTAAGCATAGGCCTACACTATGTTGAGTGATTGTAGACTCCATGCTAACACTTTAGCATACACTATGTTGAGTGATCGTAGGCTCCATGCTAACACTTAAGCATAGGTCTACACTATGTTGAGTGATAGTAGACTCCATGCTGACACTTTAGCATACACTATGTTGAGTAATAGTAGGCTCCATGCTAATACTTTAACATGCACTGTTGAGTGAAGGTAGGCTCCATGCTAACATTTTAACATACATGTTGAGTGATAGTAGGCTCAATGCTAACACTTTAGCATACACTATGTTGAGTAATAGTGGACTCCATGCTAACACTTTAGCACACACTATGCTGA
Organism: Centroberyx affinis; assembly: GCF_046629955.1. Classification (NCBI taxonomy): domain Eukaryota; kingdom Metazoa; phylum Chordata; class Actinopteri; order Beryciformes; family Berycidae; genus Centroberyx; species Centroberyx affinis. Next base: position 90,319 of record NW_027279372.1, read on the forward strand.
GTAATAGTAGTCCACTGGCATTATCTAAAGTGAGAGTTTAATAAACTCAAAGAAAGCGATTCACTTAAAAACATTTTAACAGAATGACTAGTTTTTTTTTAATATATTGTCAGAATCTCTTTTGTTTGATTTTCAGACCTGTTTTGCCATACAGTTGCAGTGAATGGAGAGAGAAAAAATTCTCCAATCATGTCTACCGGAACATCGGAGCAACAGATAACAGAGAATCGTCAATTTTGGGGTTATATCATGGCCAGGAAGCTACACAACCCAAGGTACTGCCAAGGTCCAATATCATTTTAATATTTCATTTTTAAAATTTAGGATTCTAGGCCACATAAGGCACTGCCAACTTTCTGTTATTAAAACGTCATGCTATAGTGGCCTACTGTCACTCAACATAATGTATGCTTAATTGTTACCATTGAGTCTACTATCACTCAACATAGTGTATGATAAAGTGTTGGCGTGGAGCCTACTATCACTCACCATAGTGTATGCTAAGGTGTTAGCATGGAGCCTACTATCACTCACCATAGTGTATGCTAATGTGTTAGCATGGAGCCTACTATCACTCAACATAGTGTATGATAAAGTGTTGGCATGGAGCCTATCATTCTACATAGTGTATGAAAGTGTTTGCATGGAGCCTACTATCACTCGACATAGTGTATGATAAAGTGTTGGCATGGAGCCTACTATCACTCACCATAGTGTATGCTAAAGTGTTAGCGTGGAACCTACTATCACCAAGCATAATGTATGTTAAAGTGTTAGCATGGAGCCTACTATCATTCTACATGGTTTATGTTAAAGTGATAGCATGGCTATCACTCAACATAGTTTATACTAAAGTGTTAGCATGGAGCCTACTATCATTCAACATGGTTTATGTTAAAGTGTTAGCATGGAGCTTACCGTCACTTAACATGGTTTATGTTAAAGTGTTAGCATGGCTATCACTCAACATAGTTTATGCTAAAGTGTTAGCATGGAGCATCGGAGCCAGTGATCTACTGGGGACACATGGATGATTCAACTTGTTGGCTTAGTTGACCAATGGACAATCTACCAAAAATATAGTGTATTCCTTTAACAACAAGTGAGGGTAACACACACTAGATTTACAGTGTGATCATTATACAGTAACAAAAACAAACATTTGACACAGATGTTTCTGTTGCCATCAGAAGGCCTATCATTCACCTGACCATGTCTTATTATTTGGTCAGGTTGTTGAATTTGGTTACACCTCAAGAAATATAAACCATGCAAATAGAGGGGAAACACTGTCCCCAACCTCCCTCTTTGTCACAGCATTAGTAGTTTATTTAAAACAACTCATAACTTTACATATATTAAGTTGTAAGATAATGTTGTTGCTGATATAAGCTGTCATTTAAAGCATCACTCAAATGAACAAGGTTACACTGATGTCAACAATAAATAGCTTAATTATGATTGTTTAAGGCAGGTAAATAGCCTACTTGATTCTGTTTTTTTTTCCTCAAAAGACAAAAAGCACACTAGCCTTCTCCTTAGTTACAGTGGAATTACAGAAAGGTTTGATTGATTTTAAATTAAAAAAAAAGACAGGATTTACATTAAATATATAACTTTTTATCTCTGTGGCAGAGAACTGATCTTTTCTCTGTCTAATCAGAAATAATCTGACTATTATCTGTTTGAAAAAAACAGGAAAGATCCATCATGTGCCACAAAAATTCACATTTTCTGGTCATTACAGAGGATGTGTCTCTCCCAGCACATTGGTGAATGTAGTTTTGGACCATACATATCTTGTTTTACTTTTCAACTAAAGTTCCCCTCAGGGATCATTAAAGTTCATCTAATACAATGCAATTGAAGTGATCATTGCAGGAGACTCAAAAAGGTGAAGCAAAACACAACTCACAGCCTCGGCCATAATGATATATGCTATATATATATATATGCTGATACTATATATATATATGTGAGTATTTAGAAGTATTTGTGCGTGTGCAAGTATTTCATATACCCTGTATGTGCTAATATTTCACGTGTATATTTGAACGTCTGAATAAAACCGTACTGTGTGTGTATGTGTGTGTGATTGACTATAGTGCACATTCCAGTTATTGTATACAGCTAGTTAATGGCTACATAGAAATACAGGTATTACATACCCAATGACACACTTAAAAATAACCCATCCATAAGTATTGTACAAGAACAACACGTCTTGGTCTTTTCCAACTTGATGTTGAAAAGATACTGATGCAACGTGTTTAAATGTAATACAAGATGTGCTATCCCAAATTGCAAGGGTGTTGGCAGGCTGCCTTCTAGGCCCCAGTTCATCTATGTATATTCACCAACCTGTGGTGAGGACAGTAAATTGAAAATGATCTAAGATTAGCTGATTTCAATCTTCCTATGTCCCTTTTTTTTGACAAAATGCAACGCAATATTGCTTGCAATATTCCACTGAAACTGTAAAGGTCCAGTGCAATGAGAATCACATTTCATGGTATCATGGTATTGCTTAATAAAGGTTTTGATTATGTAAAGTTACCCCAAAAAACAAATGTGAAAGAAATGTATCCAATGCCCTTTGACAATCTCTCCCTCTGGTTCTCAACAGAATGAAGCAATGTTACATATCTAGATAATCTACTTCCTGGTGTAAATGCTGTAATAAAAAAGGCAGATTTTAATGAATGCTCTGATTGGCCAACAGTATGCATAGGTAATGGGACAGTATGAAAGACAGACGAAAAAAAAGCTACTGAAAGTTTGCCTTGGTGGAAAATAGCAATGTACAGTAGAGCAATGTAGGCTGCTGTAAAATGACATTATTTGCAATTTCTTACTTCTCTCCTTATCTTGAACATGCATACCATTTTTCATTAGACTACTAAAGCTAAGTGGACAAGAGACCTGGTCTGTGTGGGGGTGTGCCCAGGCAGAGACTGCGAGAGAGACACTTCTGTTGTTAACCCCCCCGGCTGGTACTTTCTATTTGGCATGGAATTCAATGTCTCCACTTAGGACATGATGGCCAACCAGAAATGGATCTCGCTAAGCAGGCTGACAGTTCCGCGCCCCCCCACAACCCACTGAGAACTGGCCGAGCACAGAGGAAGGGCCACTAAAGCCGATGCAACTAATTAAGATGAGCCACCAAAAGGGAGCTTGCTTTTCCTGACTGAATTCAAATCACTGCACTAGATCTTTAAAAAATATACTGCGACATTGACTAAGAGGCTCTTTAGGTGTGGTGGTAGTGCAGATGCTTGAAATGCCTAAGGCCATGGGTTCAAGCACCTCAAATACACTCTGCAAGCTACTAATGTGTGAGTATGTGTGGTCCTCCTGATCGTTACTATTTTGTTTCTCCAGGCTGAGTTAGGGTTAGGGTTAGGGTTAGGGTTAGGGTTAGGGTTAGGGTTAGGGTTAGGGTTAGGTGTGTATATAAGCTGGCTTGTCTTCAGTGCTGGTTTACCTCTGCGACAACAGAGGCTTCATGGCTATCTAGTTGTATGGCGGCTGTCAAATACACATCCAGAGCTGTAGGCCAGTGTTCGTCAAGCTCGGACAGGCCTGACAGTATGTTACATTGCAAGGACTTGGGGAACGCTACGGTGGCATAACATAGCACGACCGAATCGAAATTTCAAATCAAATTTCTATTTTGGGGAATTTCTATTTTCCCGCGTTGCCACTTCGGGCCAAGCCTCGGAACAGTGTTGTAGATTATACAGAGGGATCGTGGCCCCTTCATCATATCCTCTTGCGGTCGCCGCTGCTGTGCTTCGCCTGGACGTTTTTCCCAGTGCCCACACACCTCACCCCCTCCAGCAGCATGGGAGTGCCGTGATGTGGGTCTGGATGGAGGGAGAAAGGGGGACGGAGGGTGGGAGTGGGAGTGCAGAGAGAAATACAGATAGATGAAGAGAGAAAAATAGAGGTGGCATTATATAACTCATTTTCCAATGACAGGCTGAGAGATCCGGACTGGAATTAAACTTGCTTCTTCACAGAATCAAATGACCTGTTACATTAGCACATGTAAATAAATATATAAAAAATACTTCCTTTCTCTCTTAAAGCTGCACAAGGCAAATTGTCATGTAAAAGTCCACATGCCTTATTAGCCTGCAACAGAGAAGACTGTCCCATCCATACTAATTGAGATGCATAGAACTTAAGAGTGACATCCAAAGTGACTCCTAAACAGCAGTAAGTATGGCAAGCCAAATGGATCAAAACCAATAAAAATGATTTCACTCTAGCATAGACCAATCATATTCTTTTCTGTACATTTCTTATTATACATGTCAAATGCACACATTTATATGTTATTATACATGTATGATAAGGCCTTATCATATGTGCATAATAAGAACTATGTGTTATCATACCTGTATTACAAGAACTGGAATGTGTGTGATAAGAGAGCCTGTCTTGTATACAATTTCAGACCAATCAATGGATTTCTTATTCATTCAGCAATGACCTATATATGATAATAGACTTCAGTGGTGAATCAATAAGAATAAGGCTTTCTTATCATACACGTTCCATATGTTATCATATGCGTATGATAAGGTATAACTTATACCATACGCATATGATAACATATGAAACGCGTATAATAAGAGATGTACAGAAAAGAATGTGATTGGCCAGTCTGACAGTGAAGTAGTTTTGATTGGTCATTATGTCATTATATGAATGTAGTCAATGGACGGTCCTCATGAGGATAGAAGTACAAGGATGTGTGTGTGTGTGTGTGTGTGTGTGTGTGTGTGTGTGTGAGTACCTACCCATGACCCTGGCCTGGAGCCTGACCTTCAGACAGGTGTCTTTCTTTCCTCTGGTGACAAGAGTGAGCTCCTCCTGTAGCACCCCCTCCTGGTGAGTCTTGTACTCACACGTTACCTTTACTCCTCCTAAAGGGAGAGGAGGTGCTGGCGTTATATGCTTGAATATTAACAGTCTTATCATGCCAATCAAGCACTTCGGATGGAGAGAGATGGAGAGGAGTAGATGAAGAGGGAGGGATGGGATGTAGGGGAACAGATTAGATAGGGGGAAATAGGATGAGAAAGAGAGTGAGAACCCTCAATTCATTGTGCAAGGTCATCAGAGAGATAGAGGAAGAGCTGACTTAGGGAAGTTGCATTTCACACTCTGAAATGAAGTTGTAGACCCAAAGAACTGATGAAGCTAAACCTGCCAGCTCATTCATCTGTGTAGGATGTGCCATACGCTGAGCTCTCTAGCAGAACACTCTGTCTCATGAGTTGATTGGTGCATGTCCTTCATTTGATGCAGAAGCTTCCAAAAGCCACTTTGGTGGACTTGGCAGACTGGAGAGGGAGGCTGCCAAGTCAAAATGTTGCTGGCTTAGGTCCGAGAACTAACAGTGCCCCGCCTGAGCAATGGCCTTAGAAAATGTATCATTTATATTTGTTACTCCAGAGTTTTTGGACATCCTGTAAAGCTGTGGTTCTTAAAGTAGAGATTAAATTAAAAATGCATTTTTAACCCTTTTAGATCACATCCCCGGTCATATTGTGCACCTATTTAAAAATATATGCCAAAAAAAATACAAAAAATCAATTTCTTTGTATTCTTATATCAAAATCCAATCATGTTTTCTTCCTGTAAAACAAAATATGCCGTGTGCTTACGTAAGCATGAACCAACCATTTTCAACCAATAATATCATGACATCCACCCATCAATCATTCTTCAACCTCTAGCTAGTCACACCGGTCATATAAAACCGCACTTCACCGTTTCTGGGTCGTAGCTGACAGAGCAATATGGAGAGAGAGAGGAAGAGATGTGTGTTTGGATATCAGTGGGCAAAAACTTTGTTTTCATTTCCAAAACAATGTCGCTGAGGTCGAATTCATTCATCTCTCCCATGTCCTCCTCCTGATCTAACAACAGGTGAGGGAGGTGTGTGTGGAGCCAGCAGTCCTCTGTAGCTCCGTTTCTCTCTGTAGCTCTGTATCGCGCTAAACTCTAAGCCCCGCCCACTGTTTAGCGGTCCAATCAAATGTGAAGGATTTTATTTAAATCCCTCTTGTAACTGTACACCGCTCAAATATTCTGTTTTCACTGGGAAATACGTCACAGTACAGAAGCTAAAGACGCTCTAACTTCCGTTTCAGTGGGACTTTAACTATGTGCCATCTAGAGACATGTGTACGCAGGTTTTCATTCCAACCACACGACCCAGCAGCTAATTTCACTCATTAGCACACCTTCCACCAGAGACGAGGAACGAATAAATCATCTGCTGCAGTGTTTGGCTGGAATGAAAGCCTGTACACATGGCTCTCAATGGCACATGGTTTGGAGACTGATGCTGTAGAGGAAACACTTGAGTAAATGAGGGATATAAAGTATATTGAAAGCAGCTTCCAAACAGATATGGTCCTTGAGATAATTATGCAATTAACTAAGGCTGGGTATTGGCAAGGACCTCACGATACGATACGTATCACGATACATGGGTCACGACACGATTGTATCACGATACATTGCGATACGATACATATTGCTATAACATTGCAATAATTTAAAAATAGAGCTGAAAATACAACTTGCTGTGTACCACCTGGGTAGTCTAATATGTACATCACATTATATTGATAACTCAGCAGACAAATTGAGTCAAAACTATTTAATTCAAAGGGATTTGAGGGAAATTTAAGGACATTTTAAATCTGTTTAAAACATGAATATTTTTTTTTTAATGTATCGATACGAGGGGCTGGAAAATTGATACAGTATCATGGAAAAAAATATTGCAATACTCAGCTCTATCGATTTTTTTGCACAGCCCTAGAATTAACATCCCATCATGCTTAGGGACATGTATGAAAATGCTGAACTGTTGCCCTTATTTTTGGCTACTGCTGCTCAAAACAGAGATCTCAGAGTGACATTTGTGTTTGAGCACGTTTGGCCAAAGCTTCACTGATGAAGACTGCTCAACTTGCTGATGTTTCATGAGGAGCAGTAGCTAGCGGAAGTCTGAAGGAAAGACATCGCCAACTAGGGCCAACAGTGGACGGATGCGCAAACTCCTTGACGGCAATGTCAAGAGAACTGGTTGAGAAGCAAGGACAAGAGACAGTCAGCTGACAAATCTCAATATAAGGCCTGAGCAGACAGTTTTATCAAGTATTGATAAAGTGTTGAGAACCATCTTACAATGTACTTGAGTGGAACAAACACAGGCATTGGTCTACTGAACAGTGGAAAAAGTCATATAGTCAGATCCCTCACCATGTTCTCAACAAGTGCATGTGTGTCGCAAACCAAAATTTGTCTACCTGCCAGAGTGCTTATTACCCTCAGAGAAACGTTCTGGCGGTTCCATCACGGTATTGGCTGCATTTTCCTGGCAAGGTTTAGGTCCGCTGAGCCCCTTATGCCACATTCACATCATAGTGGAGGAAGCAAGTTACTTTAAAATCAACCACAAACACACTGCAGCAGATATTGCTCACATTTTGCAAGTAGAGTTGATCGTATCAGAGTGAATATAACTGATAGTTTTGATTTTAATTACCTTGGACTGGCAGCATCGGTGGATTCCCTGCCAGGTTCGCATCTGTGTTGACACACTTCCACAATTTGTGGCACCAAGTGGTAAATATCGGCGCCAACCAAAAATCCCCAGAAGTCCTATTTGTAAGTACCACTAAGAGGCAGACGTGAATGTTTTTTCCCAGTCGTCCGCTTGTATTCAAAGTAATTCCGATATGACGTGAACATGAATAAATTAGAGCAGTGGTTCTCAACCATGTGCCCATGTGCCGTGTTTTCATTCCAATAAAAACTACACCCATTAGCTCCTCCTTTCTGCATCCTCTTGGGCCTTGATGGCATATGGTTGAGAACCACTGCCTTAGAAGTCAAGAAGCCATTCTGGGTGATCATGTTCATCCTATGGGCATTTCTATCCTGATGGCAGTGGAACATTCCAGGATGACAGTGCCTCCATCCACAGGGCACCATTGGTTACTGAAAGGGCAGGTCAGCATGAAAGTCATATAAAGCAGATACCGTGACCCTCTCAGTCACCAGATCTAAACCCAATGGAACACCTATGGGAGATTCTGTAGCGGCATTTGAAATAGCATTTTACACCGCCATCATCAAAACAACTAATAATGGATTTTTTTTATGGAATGAAGGCGATGCATCCTTCCAATACACTTTAGACACACACAAAAATCTATACCAATGTGTACTGAAGCTGTTCTTGTGGTTCATGGTGACCCGATTCCCTATTTGGACGCTTCTTATTGATGATTCCTTTATTTGGCTTAGGTTTTTGGGTTTGTTTCCTGTATAGTGTGTGCATGCAAGTGTCTACATACATGATACCATACTATATATACCATATATATTACATACACATATCAATAGGTAGATATGCTGTGTGTGTATGCATGTTTTCATGATACACACATATAATACAATACCTGCTCCAAGGGCAGGTGCTGAAATCTAACCTACCCTTACTTCCATACTGTGATACAACTCTATGGCCAGTTGCTTGAAATACGTTTTTGCAGTTGTATTTATCCTTGTAAAAAAAAAGACCCACACATGCATGAACTAACATCCTCAAATCGTTAGGACAATAAGAGTACTGATAACCATTGATTTGTCAAGAGATCTGACCGTAAACCTGCGGGTCTTACCAAAAAAAGACACTCTGGAAACCCCAGAGGTCAGCTCATATTTACGTGTGTGTGTGTGTGTGTGTGTTGTAATCAGAGCAGTTCTATTGATCCGTCAGGTCTCCTCGGCAGCTGGAAACTGTCTGATGACGACAGTATTTTGACCTCTGTGTCCTCAGCTGATGGAATGATTGAAAGAAAGAGGGAGATGGATAGATGGGGATAGACACAGACAGACAGACAGACAGACAGACAGACAGATAATAGCCAATCCAGCAAGACAGACAAACAGGCTGGTAGACCAAGAGGCAGGCAGACAGCCAGGTGGCGAGTCACACAGTGTACTCTCTGGTGTGGATTTGATTAAAATTTTCTATCTATCCATCCATCCATCTATCCATCCATCCATCCATCCATCCAGTGCAACCAGCCCACTCTATAAATAGCCATCTACCCAGTTATCATAAACAGTCACTGCACCTTCCAGTTTGGATATAACACAGTTACAGGCAGCCATGTGAAGTATGAGGCTGAATGGAAAAATGTCCTCAGCAAAAAACATGTATGCTCGCTTGAGACAAAAAATCAAAAAAAATATGTGACAAATAGTGGTGAAAGCACGTTTGTTGCATAAATGGTGCAGTCTTGGCAGGTCAGCTAGGCAAACTGTTCGATCTCACTGCACAACAGTTCACAAGTGGATTTGTAAAATATCATAAAATATCTGTCAAGTGCATTTCTTTGTTTTTGTATTAGTATGAAAGTATGAAATATGGCCAACATCATCTTGCAACTAAAGACCAATAACAACTTACCAAATATGGATCTATACATCCACACTAATCAATTCTTTCTCTTCAACCCAGCAACTGATGGAAATGCAACTAATTAGAGGAGATTTCATCATGGGGAACTATAGATCAGTCTTTGTCCATCAAATGTGTACTATCTCGAACGGATTTTGATGGAACTTCACTGTGTTCTGCCATTTTCAAAATGATACTGAAAAGTTGAATGAAAATGACATGAAAAGGTGAAGTAAAAAATTTGAACAACCAATCATATCTCCCACACTGCATGTTGGAATGGCATGAAATATGGTGCACATATCCAGCTGTCCTTGCTCTACGAATTTTCCTCCAGAACTATCAATCACTATTTTGCAGCTTTCCCCCCAAGTGCCTTTTTGTACTGATCTGATTTCCAACATTGCTGTAAACCACAAGATAAGGTGTTCTGGATTTCTTTCCTTCCTGCACACTTGTTTACTATCAATGCCTGTTTTATAATCTGTGAATGATTAGCCACAATGAAACAAAAAATGATTTTTCACCTTAATTTCCCCATGTCATAATATACACCTACTTAACCTACTACAACTACTTACTAAAAAAAACTGCATTTTTATTTTGCTATATTTTCATATGAAAATCCCATTACTCTGACTTACTGGAAACAGCATATTGTTAGTGCTTACTTCATTGTGTACCAGTAGGTGCAAATCCCAAATACAACTGCTTTTCTCTCCCTAACTGCTATTCCATTGGTTTCAATGATCAGTTTGAATGATCCCTCCCCACATTATATCCCACCCCAACATCCTATTCAACAAATAAGGAAGAATGATGCTCATGAAGTGCCATTTCATTGTGATTTTAAATAAAAAAAAGTCAATTTCTAGAGGTCCAGTCCACTCACTTCTTCCTGTCCCACCCAATAAACATCCACAAGGTGACTTATTTGTTACTGATTGGCCAACAGCAACTGCACCATTCATGTTTACTGTTGCCAGCCAGCATACAGGACCTACCCTCTAATGTGGAGCTAATGCGGTGGACCCGGAGGCTGGAGGCTCGGGAGGCTGGGGAGGAGGAGGGGAGGCAGCAGAGCTCTCTGCCCAGCGTGGGGACGTCGGGGACGGTGAAGACGATCTCATAACAGTGGTGGCTCCTCAGGAAGCCAGCCTGGAGAGAGGGAGGAGAGGGCAGGGGGAAGGAGAAGACAGGGAGGAGGGAAGGAGAGAGTGTAAGGGAGAGGTAAGGAAGGAGATAGGGGGAGGAGAGAAAGGGCAAGGATTAAGATGGAGAAAGATGTTAATTTCATGGAAAGCTGAAATTGCTGATGTTAATGTCCCATTGTCGTGGTTGAGAAGTGAATCTGCTTATATTGATTTTGCTTTGGCGAGAAGTACTTTTCATGTCGATAAAGCACCTCTGAACTGAACTGAAAGACAGCGGGAGAAAGAGAATTCACAATGTAAAAAAAAAAAAGCCTTTATTGAACCACTGCAAAAACCCAAATTCAGAAATCAACTTGCTCAGGCCCTATGAAAAATGAAAAATGAGGGAACCCACATGAGCATAACAACCCTGAAAGAGAGGGAGGGTGGGAAAGACAGCGAGGAAGATGGTTCAATGTCACAATATTCTGTCTGCACTGAGTGTATGGCCAGCCTAGCTTCATCCTGCCCATTCCCTAAGCTTGAACCTTTTTTGTTTTTTGCTAAATATTTTTTATTGTAAACAGTATTAAACGACATAACAATGAGCATGTGGGAGTACATTTTAGAATTTTTAACCATAGGCAAATAAAAATGACAGTAAGGAACACTCACATTATACACATAAAAGAAAGAAGAACAGAAGAAAAAACAGCAAAAGTACAAAACACCAAGAACCCAAGCACACCAACATACACACACCCCACCCTGGCTCAGTAAGAGTGAAGAGTACACACACACATAACAGAATTTACCAAACCAGCCCTTAGTCTGGCAGGACCTGCAAGTCTGTAAAGTATGATAAAAAAGGTTGCCATTTGTGAAAAAACTCATCAGTATATCCTCTCATTGTAGATTTAATTTTCTCAAGTTTGAGAAAAAACACAGTGTCTCTGAACCACTGTGAAACAGAGGGAGGGTTAGGAGATTTCCACTGTAGGAGAAGGTGACGTCTGGCTAGAAAAGATGTGAAATTAATAATTTATTTTTGCACAGAATTGAATCGACCTGACTCATCCGGGGTCCCAAAGATAGCAATCAATGGACAGGGCTGTAGACGTGTGATTCCCAAACACTGAATGCTGAGCAAATGACGTGACTGATGGAAATTACACCCACTCCGTATACGTGGACTTCAACAACCACAGACACACACTCAAACACACGCGCAAATCGGACACACCTTGACCAGGTAGCCGCCATCCTTCTCTGGGATGGCGATGAGGGTCGAGTTGTTTGACTGGTCGTCTCGCCGCGTTGGAGAACCAGGGGGCTCGTCGTCATCAGGGAATCGCACGCCACCCCCTTTGGAGGTGGAGCCTGGCCATAGAGAGACAATAGAGGTTTCAAACCCACCAATGTCAGCTGGCGCCATCGTCAAGGTCCATTAGAGAATTGGCTGTATGCAAATAATGGCTAAATATATTACAACCGGGCAAGAAATATAGAGATACCTGAAAAACATTGGTGTAGTCGGTCAATTCTACGGACGCTGAGAACGGCGTTGCAATTATTTTTTTAATGCCGTTATCTCGAGATCGCGAGTTAATTATCTGGTAATCTCGAGATAAGAAAGCTGGTTTTCTCGAGATAACGGGTTAATTTATCTCGTTATCTCGAGAAAACAAAAGCTAGAGTTGCTACAGTTGTCAAGACGCCATCTATGCATGCTGGCATGGCACTCCTGAGCTCTGATAAACATTATAAGTAATAAGAGGAAACGGGTAACGGATAACGGGTTGATTATGTCGTTATCTCGAGATAACAACGCTTGTTTTCTCGAGATAACAAGATAATTAACTTGTGATCTCGAGATAATTAACTCGTGATCTCGAGATAACGGCATCAAAAAGAAATAATTGCAAGCACGGCTGTTCTCGGCTTCCGTACAATTCACTAATGTTCACCAAAGTAAAAGTGAATAGTGTGATAAGGTGGATTTGTTTCCAAATGTAGGTTACTGCGACACAGTAAACTGTCTTGTCTTTAGCCCTAGTCTCTACTTCACAACACTGAGTTGTAGCTTGAGAAGAGTCAGCTGAGTTACCCTGAACAGTTTATTACCTCCGCCAAGGAGGTTATGTTTTCGGTGCCGTTTGTTTGACTGTTAGCAGGATTACGGAAAAACTACTGGCCCGATTTTCATGAAACTTGGTGGAAGGGTGTAGCATGGGCCAAGGAAGAACCCATTCAATTTTGGAGCGGATGCAGATCCGACTCACGAACAAGCAATAATAGCACAAACCTTGGCGGAGGTCTGCGCTCTCCGAGTGCCCTTCTAGTTATTTAAAAAAAAAAATTAGGCATTTAGCTGACAGGCAATGAGAGAGTAGGGTTCAGCGCCTTGCTCAAGGACACTTCAACAGGACACATTGGCTGTTGCAGGGATCAAACATGAGACTGGTTATGGGACATTCTCTCTAACCACTAGGCCAAAGTGCTGCCCTTCAACCTAAGCCTGATTCTAAGACCACTACTACAGTGTCACACGCACACACACACACACATGAACACACATGCAAGCACGCCGCGAAGACACGAAGACGTGGCCACAGACAGCGAAGGACCTACCTTTTCTTCCTGTTGCCATGGCAATGTGGTTAGGGACCAGGAAGTGATGGATAATACCCCGATGATGTCATCACCGACCTCCTGTAGCGTAAGGACAGACAATGACAGAAAAGAGAGAGAGAGACAGAGACAGAGTGTGGAAAAGACAGAGAGAAAGAGAGAGAGACAGAACAATACTGCAGGTCTGAAAATGTAGGCTATGTGTTGCATAATCTGCTGCGGAAAAAAAAACTAGGAAACAGTTTCTGAAATTGAGGTGTTTTCGCTGTCCTGGGCTTCATAAGGGATGGGACGGTGTGTATTGATGTCACACGCTCCACTGGATATAGGCACTGTATTGATCTTTAACCTCGCTCCCGCCCCTTTCCTCTCTTTCTTTCCTTCCTTCTTATGCGTTTGCACACAGACGTGACTTCTTGTTTCTTCTTGTTTTTACGTTATTTATGATTTTACAGCAATTCTTTTACACATTTTGAGATGAGGTACATTTTGACATGATCTGTAGATAAACACACACATCTGCACATGCACAATCACACATAATCCCATATACGTATAGCCTACATATATATCTATATGCACATATACATACACATATTGCATGGCAATGCAAAAAAAATACATCACCATTCACACATATCCAACTATCTACATACATACATAGCATAATGGTCCTCTTAGTCACCAGCCCAACTCCTAGTCTAATGTAGTTAGGAACATAGCTCATATCCATCCTTCCCCAATTCTCAAACTATCCCACCTTTCATGAATAATTAGTCGTTCTAGGCTTACTTGGGTCATACATTCTTCCATCCTACTGTAATGTTTTACATAGTTTCTGAATCTCTCCAAACACATTTCTTCTACGCCTCTACATTTAACAATAAAGTATTATTATATTATTTATGGAGTTATTCTGCACCTTTAAATCTCCCAGTAGCACGATTTGTAGTGAAAGATCAATAAATATATTATGATTTGCTAACCGTTTCTGTATCTGTGTCCAGAAAACTGCCACCAGGGGGCAGTACCAATAAAGATGTACCAATAAAGATGTTGTCTCCTTCTTTGTTATGTTCTGTTTTGATCCCTGTGGATGCCAAGTATAAGCTGAAAAACATATCTTGTCTAACCAAAGCTGAAAAACATATCTCCTCTAACCAAAGGCGATCTTGTCAAAATGTGCTACCTGAGTGTGTCTGCTTCCTCAGTGAGAAATAAACCCAGGAATCAGTAAATCAAGTATGACAGAAAGCCAATGCACTTGGGTTTTGTTGCTAGCGTCAGTATCAGGGCAAACAGTAGCCAATGTGTGGGGCTGCCAGCTTAACGTCACATCAACAAAATCAGGTCTCAAGGGAGGTGTTGCTCCCATTATCCAAAAGCACAAAGCAGCATCAATCATGTGGCTGAAATGGTAGGGTGCTCCACTTTCAATCAAAGTCAAAAAACAAACACTCCCACCAGCAGTGTCCCCAAAATATACATTTTTTTAAAGGGGCAGTAAATATGTTTTTCTTGCCTCTTAGCACAAAATGGAAATAATATATCTGTAGTGGTTGATACGGTTGTTGATCAATACCAATGACTCAAAGATTACTTGGCCAGACTTGTGTAAGTTCTATCAATGTAATTCCTGCTGGTTGCAGGTGAATTTTAAATCTTCACAACTTTTGTTTAGAGGCCTTTTTTTTTTAGCGGCGGTGTGCAGAAACATGTAAATTGAGGCATTAGGAATGCACGATTCATCAACCCCGAGGTCGTTTACATTAAAAGACAGGCTAAAATATCCTGCAACATTCAGCAAGAAAATTGGACAATGGCTGCATGGCTTTTTTCTTTTTATTGGACAATGACTATCTCCTATCTCCACTGCGGTAGGGCTAGGCTCACTGTGTGGCTGGGACACTGTGTGGCTGGGACTGCCAGCCCTTATTCATCATCTGGTGCCTAGGCATGGAGAAGGAGGAGCAGAACACAGTATCTAGCAGTGCCTAAGGGTGTGTAAATAGTGTATTTGTATATGGTTTCTTTGCAATGGGCCCTACTGCTCCGCTGGTGCTCCGCTAAAAGTTAAACAAACATTTTGTGGGTCCATAAAATCTCCCATTAATTTTCTATTGCTCATGGTCACAAATATGATTTGTTGTTTTGGATTAATTTCGGTGCCGTGATGCATGAAGCTGAGATGCAGTTTTCAAACAATCAAGATTCAATGCTGCCAAGCTCCAAAAGCATGTTAGTGAACCAGAGTGATCAAAATTCATTGATCGTAGCGCATGTGTGCTCCTCGGAGTGTGACAGACTGTTTGAAACGTAGCCTCCATAATCACATGGAACTATAATAGTCACTTAATGTTATAATGGCATTAGCTTATACTAGATAAAGTAGAAAAAATGTGTTACTGGGCTCACTGGATGAAACGTCAATAACAAGTCGTCAATAACTATCCCTCTCCCGACACCCCAAAAGTAAACTGATCACCTGTGGGAAACATTGGACATTATTAACATCAGTGGTGGAAGAAGTACTCTGATCCTTTACTTAAGTAAAAGTACCAATACAGCAAGTAAAAATACTCCATTACAAGTAAAAGTCCTGCATGAAAAATCCTACTTAAGTAAAAGTACATAAGTATTAGCAGCAAAATGTAGTTAAAGTATTAAAGTAAAAGAAGTGGTTTGGTCCCTCTGACTGATATTTTATTATATATGACATCATTAGATTATTAATACTGAAGCATCAGTGTGTAAGCAGCATGTTACTGTTGTAGCTGCTGGAGGTGGAGCTAGTTTGAACTACTTTATATACAGTTAGCTAGTTTAGTCCAGTGGTTCCCAACCTAGGGGTCGGGCTCCTCCAAAGGGTCACCAGATAAATCTGAGGGGTCGTGAGATGATTAATGGGAGAGGAAAGAAGAAAAAACAAAGTTCTGATACACAAATCTGCTTTCAGTTTTTGGACTTTTTCTCTAATCTTTGATTTTTGCTGAAATATTGGATCATTTGAACATTTATTGAGATGAAACCATGTGAGGTTTAGAGGGAAAAATCACTATTTGGTGGAGCTGTTAACAACTCATAGACATCTGAAATGTGACCCCGACTACACACTGCCAAAAGCCAAAAAGGTTGGAAACCACTGGTTTCATCTTTAACAATGTGTTATATTTTAAAAGCTTGTTATATTATCCATTGTGTCAAATCTCCATCTGAAAAGGAACTAAAGCTGTCAAATAAATGTAGTGGAGTAGAAAGTGCAATATTTCCCTCTGAAATGTAGTGGAGTGGAAGTATAAAGTAGCATCAAATGGAAATACTCAAGTATGTAGTAGTAAGTATAGTCAATACAAGTATCTCAAAATTGTACTTAAGTACAATACTTGAGTAAATGTACTTAGTTACTTTCCACCACTGATTAACATATATATATTTACACTGAGTGGTATTCCACTTTAAGTGTACCAGTTAAATGAAAATTAAAGAGCGCTGATTTGAATGAGAATGGGGTCTATTCAAGTTCTAAGGAGAACTGTCTACTGTCATCTGTCAAAGCCTGCTCAGCTGTACATACAGAGCCCTCAGTAGGAAAGGGTCAAAGAAACGATGATGATGTACCATATGACGCATGTGCTCTAAAGAAGCTTATAGCGACAGCCTCAAAACCTAAATCCACTCTGGCCGGCAAAGAAAGAGTCATTTTCTGACTGTTTGAGCCTTGCATTTGTAGCTCTCAGAGGATTCACGTAAATTCCAGGGCTTGGGTTCAACGGTTATGTAAGCAAGCAAATGTGAAGTCGAGCAAAAAATGTGAGTGAAGGATATACTGGTGCTGAAGAAATAAGTGAAGAAGGTTGACCTTGCACGTTGTAAAAGCTCCAAAAGTGTTGGATGCTGTCCAAGTGTTTCATATACACAGCGCTTAAGGAGCAGGCTCCTCTACAAATAGACTGCTGTACCTATAAAAAAGACGAGCACACTGACCAGTCTCTTGGTCTCTGCCTTTACTGGTCCTGATCATGATCATGCGACAAACTTGTCTACGGTTCTGACTAGTAACAACTTCATTCACTTCCTTTTGGAGGTTTTGGCAGCCAAGTTTGGTGCAATGGTAAGATCCTGACCTGCCATTCCAAGAATAATTTCACACCTCCACCTTTCCTCATCTGTCCTCAGATGGCCTCACTCGAGTCCTCAGTCAGTCAAGCAGCCAAGCGCATAGGAGAGTGACAGGTCTGAGAGCAAGATAATATAGTGTTGATGTTAGCTATGAAGTCAGCATGATTAACGTTATGGTTATATTTCCCTTGGTTAATGGCAAAGAGATCCATAACAGTCGATGGCAATACCTGAGAACAGGGAAACCCAACAAGTCCTCCAACCCATACGACCACATAGGTGGTTTGTTCCTACCCTCTAATACGACCCACAGGAGAGTTTCCAACGTGATCTCACAAAAATACGTGAAATGAACACGACCTCGACGAATTTCAAAAACATTCCTCCGCCACAAACTGAATTACGTCCCAAAGGTTGGTTAATGGTTAAATTTAGGCAATTAAAACCACTTTGGTTGAATTTAGGCAAGTAAAACAAGTTTAGTTAAGGTTAGGGTTAAGGTTATGGTAAAGTTTAGGCAAATAAAACAACTTGGGTTATGGTTAGGAAAATGGTTTGGTCACGGTTAAATTTAAATAAATTAAAATGTGACTCACGGTTGTATGTCCTTTGGAAACGCTGGGAATCAAACCCCGGTTGCCGACATCGAAGGCAAACGTATACGCCCATCCACCATCCCCGACCACAACACCCTTACTTTCCACCGTGATACTTCAATGTTGAGAGAGAAACTTGACAGTCAAGTGACGCGGACGCAGACCAACATAGCACATTGTCGTTATTACACTACCGCTAGAGGTCGCTTAACTTTAAAACGTAATTATAGCTCGTAATAAGCTGCTTGTACAAATGACCTGGGGTCGTTTTTTGGGGGAGGACAGTCTCGGGAAACAACTTGCACTGCCAGTCAGAGGAAATTGTCTAGTCTAGTGCTACTTAAAGTCATCAGTTTGTTTTGCTAGCTTCCTTACAGTCACAGTCAGCTAAGAGACGTGGCTAGCTGACGTGGCCTACTGATAGTAACTTTTGTGATAGCCAACAAAACTTAACATTTCACAATTTGAAGACCCTACTGTTTCTTCCCCTTTTACCTTCTTGTCAGCTAAAACAGGACATTTCCCTGCTTAATCTTTCAAATGAGTTTATCGAGGTATTTCTCAAAGAAGAGAAAGGCAGGAGACAAGAGGAGGAGAGTCAGGTAAAGTTGAAAAGAAAAAAAGAACTAGCTAGGGTTGAGGTAAGGTTACATCTACCTGCTGTGATATATGCTTCCTATGCTTCCTAACCATCCAGCCTTAGAGCTGCTACAAGTTCTAATTTTCTCACTTTTAGGATAATGCCAGTCACTTACGATTATTTAACATACTGTATGCTAAAGTGTTAGCATGCTCACCGGACAGAACTATCTAGCAGACACAGAGATTTTGGTGCCAATCCTCTTGTCAGATATGGTGTAAGGTGATCAATGGGCCAAACTTCCACAAAGCCATAGAGAAACCAACAGTTTATTCAGTATGAAGGAGCATTACTCTCTTTGTCATATCATATTTGCTCTCTCTGGACTCACACACACACACACACACACACGACCAATATTTAGCATAATTACAATACTTCTTTTAGCTGCCAGTCCAGTCACTTCATTAATCTTGCATGAGGAGTAGAGAATCATAGACTTATAATTAGGTCACTAAAAAAGTGTTAACTGTTCTAGTTTCAGACTTGGTGTGCATCTTCTCAAGCAAACTAGACCAATCCACTTCCAAATAAAACAAGCCCGGGAAGAAGAACTAAACATTGAAATTGACGATGATATCTAGGACGAAGCACTAACAGGAATAAAATCAGAATCTTTCCTGATCTTATGCAATAAGTGCAGTGGTGCCGAGGGTACTCTTGCCCACCATTTCTGGACTTGTCCAAAGCTCCATAATTTTTGGTGTCTCCTACTTCAATGGTACTCCACTGTTTTTAATCTCACTTTAACCCCAGACCCTGAAACTGCTCTACTCGGGTACTCCACAACCATGGGAAACTTAGACCACAGTGCCTGCACTGCCTTGGTGTATGGCATGATAATTGCCAAGAGATGCATTTTTGAAAATGTGGAAATCTGACTTTACGCCCAAGTTTGAGACCTGGTTAAGTGAATTGGTGGGCATTTTACATGTAGAAAGACTGAGATACGAACTGTCTGGCAATCCTCAGAAGTTTTTCAGAATATGAACCCGGTGTTACAGCATATCAAGGACCAATAGAACTCTCCGCTCTTTGTATAACGCGCCCTTGTACCCTTTGTAGATGAGCAGCTAAGGGTAGATGAGGGCTAATGAGTTGGTTGGGCCTACAGCTGAAGCTCCTGCTTAGCACAAGTACTCCCTTCTTATACTGTAGGCCTATATATCATGGGGAATTGTTAGGAGGGCTCCCTGCCACTGTCCTTGTTGTATTTAAAAAAAAAAAAAAAAACCACAACCATTAACCATTAAACCAATGCAAGTTGCATGAGCACAGGGTCTTTTAAGGGTTATTTTTTATTTCTGAAAGCTGATGTATTTTTCATTATACTGGATGTTGTTTGCCTTATGATGATCACCATACATCACTTCCTACATTACAGATGTAAAAAGTTGA
>NW_027279373.1:0-65000 GCF_046629955.1 Centroberyx affinis
GTGTTGTATTTTAAAAGCTTGTTATATTACCCATTGTGTCGAATCTCCATCTGAAAAGTACTTGAGTAAATGTACTTAGTTACTTTCCACCACTGGCAAAGCACATGCTGCACCCAACAGATACTGCAAAGATAAACAGATAATACAGCAAAGCAGATAATACAATAATGCAGTAATCTTCACTCTCTCTTACACACACACACACACACACACACACACACACACACACACACACACACTCACACGCACTCATGCAGAGACATAAGGGCTTCCATTAAATACAAATGCACAGCACAGAATACTAAAGGTCCCAAGACCTACATGCTGAGCATTACATTAAGATAGATTAAATTATTTATCAAAGAAATAAAACACTGCTGCTAATGTTCTTTCAGTACACAAGTCAAAATACAGAGTGCAACACAAGGCTCCCAGGCACGGCGCCAGGATTTTTTCTCTCCCGGTGCTAAGGGGGAGCTTGACCAATACGTGGGGGTGCCAAGAAAATAGTTGATTTTCATGACTTCAGAGTTACTGAGTAAGCAGATATGGCACACAGCACATTCGATATAAATGTAGTTTTTAATTGAATTTGGCCAAAGAATCTTCAACAAAATAGCTATAAGCCTAATACAAGTGACCACAAGGCAATGACAAAAACGTCTTTCACGTGTAAAGGTGAAAGGCTTCAGCACCGTGCTAACAGTGCTAACAGTGCTAACAGTGCTAACAGTGCTAACAGTGCTAACAGTGCAGCTAACGGTGGCTGTGGAGCAGCTAGCAGCGACGAACTGCTCTGGTGCTCCCTCACGTCGGGGCTCACGAGTTTCTCTCTCAGACGCATCTTTCTTATCTCCCTCTTCTTCTTTGGCCCCCTCGGAGACAGGGTCTGGGTCTGGATTTTCATTTTCTACCCGCACTCTTCTCTTGATCAGAAAATGGTCCATCGCAACGGGGCGAGATGGGCGACTAGCTAGCTAGAAGTTGGCTCACATAACGCAGCCAGGGATCGGATTGGGAACAAAATGGCTGGTTGTTAACTTTTACATATTTTTTTAGGCCTATTTAAAAAATTAAAAAATACTAAAATGCTTGAGGGGGCTTAACTAGGGCTACGCAGATTTGTGACGTGGCTATTAGCACCCCCTAGCCCCTAGGTGTAGCGCCGTGCCTGAAGGCTCCACATGAATAACAGAGAAAGCATTATAAAGTAATGTGTTACTGTAATCACATTACTTTTTCCGGTAACGTAAGACATTACAGTAATCACATTACAGTTACTGATCTAACAGATCGGTCGTTACTTGCGTTACATTTTAACCTCTTTATTGGCGTAATATCTATGAAAGATTCCCTTCGTTTTCTCCTGCCATGTCGCAAATATCGGAAGTAGAGCGACATGAACGAGCCAACAATGTGGTAAATATGACTCGCAAAGTCAAAATTTAATGCTGTAGGTTCTATCTTTATTAAAAACCTTTGTCATTATTTAGATACTTCTGCTGCTGATGTGGGCTTAGTCGACAAGATTTATTGGCCCAATGAACGCAAGTAAGCCTAGCACAATTGTTTTAGGGTGTAACGCAAAAGTAATGTAACAAGTAATATAACTAATTACTTTTCTCGGGTTGTGATAAGTAAAGTAATAGTCACATGACTTGGACTTGAGTCAGAATCAAGTCACAGTTTTAATTGCTTTAGACTTGAGAATACTTGAGACTTGACTTGGGTTCTGGTGACTTGGGACTTGACTCTGACTTGTACTTTGATGACTTGAAAATGTTTCTAAAGTCTTGACTTGAGATCTTGTGTTTGTGTAAATGACTTAGATTGAAAGTGATGAGATTTGTTCCAGAAGACGACTGAATTTAAATTCTGTTTTCTGAATTTGTATGGAATGATTGAATTTATTGAAGTTGAAACTGTTTATAGAAATCAAACTCATGATGCTCTTACCAAGTTTTTATCCTATTAAAACAATATTGCATTGAAAAGTCCTAGATATTTAGTTTTCTTTAAGATATTAAATTGATACTGGACTCTTGATTTGTTCTGACTTTACTATTCCACACTTCGACTTGAGACTTGACATTAATGACATGGACTTGACTTGTCCTTGACTTGTTCTGTATTTAGACTTGGGACTTGACTTGAGAGCAAAGTTGACTTGGTCACACCTCTGCCATTCTAGATTCCCGGTCACCGTTTACAGCTCCAACACTCACTGATCCTCATCTTTTGCTTAAAAACTTCCTGAACTCTACACAATATTCCCTCTGTCTTTTGATGAAGGTGAAAAGTGGGACGGGAAATTCAAACCATGATGTGATGTGACTTTACTTAACTCCCTGCTGGGAATTTTTCTTTCCGCCCGGCTCCCTCCACAAAGGTCAGAGGTCAGGCTCAGCTACACAGCAGCAACCCTGGAGCTCAAGGACACTTCAGCAGGGCGGATGTTTGCCGACACGGAGCCTGAACCTTTGACACCTGGTTGAATGATGGTCTTTCTCACCCTGAAGCCTCCCTGCTGCCCTAATGAAGGAGGGTCATTTTTCTTTTCTTTGATAAGATATAACCAAAGTTTTTTGTGGAACTAGTGATGAAAACACGGTTCAAAAGCTGTTAATGCATCTTCATATCCACTTTAGTTTACAAATATCCCCGTATGCATGAGTCAATTCTGAATATTATCATGGAAACAGCAAGTGCAGATCACTAAAACCAACAGTAGATGGGATCAAGTGTTCAAGTTCAAGTTTGTTTATGTAGCGCTTTAAAAAACAAAACGAGTTTGTACCAAAGTGCTTTACAGAAATTGGTTATAAAAGACAAGAATAAAAATGCAAAGAAATAAAACAAGACAAGAATAAAAATGCAAAGAAATAAGACAAGAATAAAAATGCAAGAAGAATAAAAAACACATAAGAGCAGAAAACTAAAATAAGTAGACATACACACGGACAGATGGGTGTCTGCATGCCTCAGTATCCTGGCTAATAATGACTCTTTCCACATATCTTATTTGGTTTTCTTGCAATCCCTTTAAGAGCTTATATGGGTTATCGTAAATAGTTTATGATGGTTATACAGTCATATGATGCTACAGGAGGATGTGAGTAAGGATCTTTGTAAGAAAATATGGTTATAAGCAGTGATGCAGTGGTGAATAAAAAGGTGGGCAAACTCCAGTCGGTGGTCATCTGATGGCAAACAACCACCAACATAAACAAACTTGATTATAGTTCCAGAAAAAAACATTAATTTCTGCTTTTTTCTTCCTTAAAATAACCTGTAAGATGTAATTTACACCAGCTTACTAGGATGAATACAATGGATTCATCTCATAATGTTTTCAAGTCAGCCTAAAAAATGCAGGTAAATTCTATTCTGCAAATATAGAAGAGCGTAAACCGAGTTTAGGTGGGTTTATCCCACACTGCATCCCTGGTTATAAGTGATTACATGAGATCAAAGAGCCGGAGCCTGACAGTTACTGTGCAAATGACCTGCGAGGGAAGCTGAATTTCTCTTGATTATAGCTGTGCATGTTGTAGTCGAGACGCACAAGGCCAAAGCAAATGACAGAAAATAAAATGTATATAAAAGTAATTATATGTGTATATAGGTGTGTTTCGACTAAGTGACTTCCTTTTGTATAGCTTTCATATACGTGGTTGAAATATGAACAGCATATCTACCGTCAAAATAAGCCTATAGAATGATGTAAACCAGTGGTTCTCAACATGGGGTCCGGGGACCACCAGGGGTCCTTGAGGGGGTTCCAGGGGGTCCTCAGCAAATTGTTAAACTTCAACATTATTTCATTTACAAGAAGTTAACACAATTAGAGAATGTAGAAGAATGACTGTTTTGATCATAGTTTCTCTGTTATCTCTCTACCTACAATACAGACAGTCATGGAATTCTGGACAAAATCATATCTAACAGTAAAAATATTCTCAGATTTGGGTGCGAGAGACGAAATCTCATCAAATGGGGGTCCGTGGCTCTGATGTGGCCTAAATTAGGGGTCCTTGATATGAAAAAGGTTGAGAATCACAATAGAAATAGGTCTTTTGGTGCTCATGTAGGCCTATGTAAGAATTAATGTATTTTTTTTTTTTTTTTGTGATTTGTAGATACTGCCCCTAGTGTAGGAAAGTCTATATAGTCTATTTCAAGGAAATCAATGACCTGACAAAAGCCTACAGGTGAAAGTTCAGTTTGCCAAGCTGCATATTTTTGATTTTAAACATGTAAAAGAAATCAATCAAGATACTTTTTGAGAGTGTGGATTCCCCTTTTCTTGGTTCTTTAATTAACCAGAAAAGCCTTATTTTATGTCCATTTTCTTACCCAGCATATGGACTTTCTTAGTCATTGACTAATGCAAAAAATGCAATAATATAATATTAGCCAATTATGGCAGTGTATAACCAGTGTCTCAACATGTTGTTTTTATTTTTCATGAATGCTGAGCACCAGATGAAGATCAAGATTCTAGGTAGGTTTTGGTGAAAATCAAATTCCACTAATTAGTTGTGGCTCCGGGCCAAGCGCTGTACGCCATCTGCAGCCCTGTCACGAGGAACATGGTGCTGAATGTTTTCTGACCCTTTCCTGCGCAGAGTGAAACATGCCCCCCACGTGCTTCAGATTTATGACCGCCTCAATAGCTCGGACCACGTGGTTTGGCTCCGCGGCCGTGATAAATGGCTGCCTTGCGATGTCCTGGAGTTTGGTAAAAGGCAAGCAGCAATTCCTGGGTGGGAAAGGACATATGGGAGAAGTGTTTTCATCTGTTTCTATGGAAGAGCTGCATGGAGGAGGAGGAGGAGGAGGAGGAGGAGAAGGGAGTTGAGCAGGCAAACACTGTAGAGGAAGAGGACAAGACAGTAGAGGAGAGACAGAGAAGTGGGGGAGCAGGAGAGAAGTGTGACAGAAGGGACAGGAAGAAAAGGGAGGTGCAGGGGAGAGAAAAAGGGGAAAAGGAACCGTTGTGGCCCCTCACAAAAAAAGTCAAAACCCATGTGAATTCAAAGCACATGTACTTTTTGGACACGTGTTGGTTTTCCTATGTGAACATGTGAAATTTCCCATTAACATTTTTCACCTGCGAATTGTCTCTTTGCATGTGAAATCACACATGTTAACACATGTTTTCACATGTGAAACAGATATTGACATATCTAATGGCAGGTGAAAATGAGAAAAAAAACCCCATCTAGAAACTGAAACCTTTTACATCTGAGGTAAAAACATAACACATTAACAACAAATTGTTATGAAAACCAACATGTGTCCAGAATGCACATGTGCTTTTCAATTCACATGTGGGTTTTCACATGTGACTTGAAGAGGAGAACATGGAGGAAAAGGAGTAAGAGGAGGAGAAGGTGAGGAAGGTTAGAGCGCTGGGAAAGGATATGAAAACGGAGGGAGGAAGAGATGGAGGAGGAGAAACAGTAAAGTAGAAGGTGGGAAGGATAGGAAGGAGAAAAGGGGGCTTAGGAGGAGGAGAAGGGAGGAAGAATTGAACATGGAAAAGAAAGAGAGGAGGGAGTAAAGGACATGTAAGAGGGGGGAAAAACAACAATCGGAGCAGCGAAAAAAGACGGGAATGGTGAAAGGATGTTATCTCACTGCAGCTTAGTTATCTTTATCCATTCATATGGATACAAAAGCACCGCCGCTGTATCATTACCCGGCCTTGATTAGATTATATTCACTATCTAGGGGCGCGCTGCCCTCACAGAGGCAACGGCCACTGAGTCAAATTCGGTCTTGTGGCATGTAGGAATCTAAATGCAAATTTAGGAAACGGGAGTCTATATCTCCACTGAACAAAAGAGACGCAGAACGAGAAGGCAGAAACACACACACAGTCCCCCCAAACACCCTGCAGTTTTGCCCAGCGTGCGCGCACACACACACACACACACACACACACACACACACACACACACACAGATCCACATACACCCTGCAGCTTCGCCCCCCTACAAGCCCATCTACATGCTTTTTTATTTGGTAGGAGGTTTGCTTTAACCTTGGAAACAGTATGTTTAAAAAAAAATCACCCCTTTTTTTTTTTTTTTTTTTTTTTTTTTAAATCCTCTGTCGGAATAAGCTTTTTTTTTTCCGCAAGAGACATTTCCATTGCGGTTGTGACACAAGATTAAGTTAATCTTCGGCGTGGTGAGGGAAGAGGCGAAGCGGCGGCGTGGCTTTTTTGATGTAAACAGCATTACAACTCGCCTCTTCCGCTATTTGGAGCGCTCCACGGCTGTCTGGGTAATTCCATCTTCTGGGGGCGGACAGTGTGAGGTACCTGCCACGGACGACTATATACCCTCAGCACGATGAGGGCAGATAGGGGCTCGCGTGTCTGGGGGCAGAAAATGATGTGTTTCTGTGGGTAGGGAGTTCAAAGAGCTGAAGGGATTGGACTGGCAGGTAGCGGAGGAAGATATCGTACGCAGGTGTGCGACGACGGCGCCGCGCGGGACGGTGAAGCCGTGCTGTCACGGAGCCGCGAAGGCGTTGCTATAATGCGAGATATCTTCGACCTTTTCTGCTTTTCTTTATTTTATAGGATTTCTGTGGGGTGTTCTGAACGAGCGAACGAGGCAAATCGGCTCACCTGCAGAACTTCAGATCAAATTTTCAAATTGTTTCAGTGTCTGTGGTTGGACTGTGTGCTATACGCTTCTAAACGAGCTGACACACTTGTAAACACAAGACGAGAGTTCGGGACAAAGACAGTTATAATCTGTCTACCTTGGCAATGACTTCAGTGCCGGCTGGTTACTCTCTAACATGCTAAATCACAATCAAACCACAGTTGCAACAAACTCATAAATTCTCAGCAACTTAATGACTTAAAAAGAAAGGTGCGAACGGGAACTGAAAATGGTTCTACCATAGAACCATAGTGATGTCATAGAAGAACCATTTCTGGTTTAACAAAGAACCTTTCAGACCTTTCTTAATTCTTAGTTATTGGATGGTGGGTGATGGCATAAGTGTGGAAAATAACCAAACCCCTCCATATTGTGCAATTACAAATGAGGCTATACAAGGGCAGATAAACAAAAACACAATGCATGTGTCTAAGCAAAGGAGAGCAGAAATGGTTCTTTAAAGAACCTTGGTCCGTTCTTTGTGGAACCAGAAATGGTTCTTATGGCATCACTCCGCACCTTTATTTTTCTGTGTGTTCCTCGTTCTGTAGTTCACCGTTCAGCCGCATTGAGCAGCGCCACCTTGTGGTCAAAAGGCATGGACAGAGACAAATGAATGGACATGATAGCAAGTGAGCAATGGCTGCTGAATCTGACAGACATTATTTTGCCAAGGTGTTGATTTGTACAGCTGTCAATTAGTCCAAATTCATGGCGGTAGATATAGTTTACCAAATTTAGCATTATTTGAGACTGGACTTAATCAAGCCTACTTGGAACAGCAATGAAAGGTAAGTTAGCCTCTTATTAGACCATCAGCTATTCAGCTTGTGCTTACAAGACTGTATTCTTTTCTATTTAATTGTTTTAAACTGCAGGGTCATTTTTACAGAGGTGAATCAAATGAAGCGATCCTGAGTCGATTCACTGCTATTGGACAGCCCAAACAATTTGAGTTATTAAAAAAATGAGTCCACCATTAGTGTTTTGGTTGGTCAGCATGCTAAGATACATGCCATGTATTTCTCATATTGTTAGGTCAGATCATATCATGTATCTTTCTCCCTCTCACGCTTCCCCTCTCTCACATTTCCAGCCACTTTCCACCATTGTCTTTGAAGCCAGTTTCCAAGGCGGGAATGCTGGAGTATAGTGAGCAGACCCAACACACACTAATGCAAATGTAATGCCACTACAAGTGCAAAATTAGTAAGTGAATGTTGTTTGTAGTTTTTACAATTTGTTTAGAATGTATTGACCCATCATCAGTTTAATAATTTAAAAGGTTACACATCGGGCAGTAGCCAATTGTCTTGATTTAATACATTTGTTCTAATTGGTGGAGCTGACTACAGCCTGGTGTTACATTACTTCTGATCAATTTAATTTATTGTTTTCATAATGTGGGTGTTGTGAAGCCCTTTAAGACTGTAACGGTGATTAAGGACTTGGCAAATAAACTTGACGTGACTTGGTGGAGCTGACTACAGGCTTGACGCTCGTGTTACATCACTTCTGGTTGGTCTACACTACAGGCTCTTTGGACTCACATAATCAAAATGCCACTGATGTGGCTCAGGCACAAGAGCTGCGAGAACACAGAAGTAATTAAGAAAATTAGTTTCAGGTTGTGCTGTAGGAGCAAACATCAGAGGCTGGATCTACTATCCATTTACAAACACACATGCATGCACGCACACACACACACACACACACACACACACACACACACACACACACACACACACACACACACACACACACACACACACCTCCTACAAATTAATGGCAGTGGTTCTCAACATTTTGGTCCTGCAGCACACTTTAGCAAAATCACAAAATTATTTGGCATGCTGAAATGTTGATTGCTGTAAGCAAGATGCATAGGAATTACCAATTGCTTGGAAATGTTACATCAAGTTACATAAACCTGGATGAGGGTGAACCCCCCACCCCCCTCTCCTCCTACACACACGCACACACACACACACACACACACACACACACACACACACACACACACACACACACAAGACTCAAACTGTAGCAGCTGGGAGGAAAACAGTGATGGTTTCTTATCCATCACTGTTAATTTCCCAAATTAAGTTTCTTAACTACAAAGTTATTACAATTTGTATAATTGTATATAATACAATTTGAATAATCCAAATGCATCACTTTACTACTTTATGTTCCACAGTTTTATGTGTGACTCATTTTTCTTTATTCTCATGGCAGCCATATGTGATTTACATCGGAATTAGGGAGGGAAGACAGTGAAGAAGATGCAAACAGAGGAAAACTTAACCAGACTTTGGGACAAGACAAAATTTAAATATACATCAAAATTATCTTTGGGTATCGTCAAGTGATGAGCAGCGCTGGAGGCCAAATTACCCAGGAAGGTCCAAATCAAAGCCTCACATGAATCAAACATGGCCGCTGTGCGAATAAAGCTTATTGCTGCCTTTCTGGTAAAAAAGAGGCATTAAGTGGCCAGAAGTAACGGGCCATCTTTTAACCTTCAAGAGACATAGAAGCCTTTGAGGTGTGCGCCCACACACACACACACACACACCCACACACACACACACACACACACACACGGCTCTTTCTTTGAATCCAACAATCAAGGGAAGAGATTCTGTCCTCCTGATTGGTGCTGGTGATTACATCAGCCAATCTGAGACAAGCTGAATTGTCTTGCAGTGTCTTGAAGTCTAGGAAGTGACTGCACCTTTTCTGTAGGAGGTGCCATGTATTTCTGCCCCTACACACACACACACACACACACGCATATGCATACATACACACGCACACACGCACACACACACACATGCACACACACACCAGGGTAAAAATAGGCCTTTATACACATAGGAGGGTCTCGTGTGTCTTTAAGCATTCCCTGTCAAGTCGTCACTCCTTCCACAAGCTGAAGAGGTGTTTCATCATAACGCTCAACCACACTTTCAAAGCAGTCAAAATGATTGCTGAGGGTGAGAGAGAGAGAGAGGAAGACAGAGACAGCCAGCCAGAGGGAGAGAGAGAGTGAGAGAGAGAGAGAGAGAGAGAGCCAGAGGGAGAGAAAGAGGAAGACAGAGACAGCCAGCCAGAGGGAGAGAGGGGGGGGGGCACAGAGAGGAGAGAGGGACAGCAGAGATAGAGAGAAAGACAGAGAGGGAGAGGGAGGAGAGGGAGAGAGACATAGAGAGAGAGAGAAAGAGAGAGAGACAGCCAGCTAGAGGGTGGGAGAGAGGGAGAAAGACAGAGAGGGAGGGAGAGAGAGAGAGAGACAGCCAGCCAGCCAGCCAGAGGGAGAGAGAGAGGGAGTAAGACAGAGAGAGAGAGAGAGAGAGAGAGAGAGAGAGAGAGAGAGAGAGGCAGACAGACAGAGAGATGGAAGAGAAAGGAAAAGAGAGAAATGAGAGACAGGGCAAAACAGAGAGGGACAGAGATTGAGAGAGAAAGAGAGTGACAGAGTGAGAGAGTCTGTGTGTGAATAAAGAAAAAATACAAAAATCCACTCAGTGAAGCCTGTAGCCTAATTGTAAACGATCAGTGCCAACAATAAACAAGAAGACAGTAAACATGTCATATACCCTACGACTGATGCAAGCCCCCTCCCCCGGCCAATCAGCAACAAACATGTCAGTTTGTTCTGACTTGTGATTGCAGCGCCCCCCTTGGGCCAATCAGTGCAATTTAAAGAAAATGCAGGATCGCAGCGGTGAGATGCATCATTTTTCCCCGAATTTTGAAAAAGTTCGAACAAACGAAAGACGTAGCACCGCTCTCAGGCCAATCGGTGTCATTTTGGAAAAATGCTGGAACGCAGCGGTGAGATGTATGACTGCCGACAGTTTTGTCAAAATTTGATTCCCCCTACGATTAAAGAATGGAAGATAGAGGGAGGCACGGAGACGGACAGGGAAAATAAACGGGTGGGAAATCGCAGCGTTTTGGCGCCCCGCGTGAGGAACGTCTGGCTTCCCACTTGAAAAGGTTGACTCATTTTTCATCCTTTTCCCCGGCACCCAAGCGACCCGCCTTGATGTTCCTATGTTAAATATTGAATGTACATCCATATTTAACTAGCTGGCCCGCAGAACTAGACGGAGGGCAAGATAATAAACATTGCCAGGGAATTTCACTCCTCTAATTGCCCGGAGTTAATCTCTCTTTCCCTGCGTAGCGCCTTGACCTGTAGTAACAGAGCTGCTGGAGTCCCACGGTAAATATAAATAGGAGGAAAGGAGGGAGGAGAGAGGGTAGAGGGGGAAGAGAGAAGGAAAAAAAGGTGGAAGGGAGAAGAAAGAGCTAGACAAGAAAAAGAGAGAAAATGAGAAAAAGAGAGAATTATTAAAGCACGGGAGAAGGAATACCTTCCGGAGCTGACTGCGGATATTTGTCTAATTTCATTGGACGCCAGGGGCAAAGCTTTCTATTTAAACACCTCTAAGTGCTAATGATGTTTGCATCATTAAAAATATGAAGTGGGACCTATGACACATGCAATTCCCCCCTGTCCCAGCGACTGGGGGAAGGAACACTACACTGCAAAAAGTCTCCATCTCAACAAGCTATACAATCTCTTACTGAGTCCTTCAAATCTTCATTTTCTTTAAAATGGTGAAACTATATGAATATGGTGTGAGATTCCAATGCAAATGAACTTTTTTTTTCCTGATTCTAGTATCATAATCTTGATACCAGTGGAGATGTTGCCAAGATATTGTCACTATTTTCAGGAAATTCTTGAAACAATTAAAACTGTGTTGAAATCAAGTGAAAATGTGCCACACCAGTTTTTTTTTCTTGTTTCACAAATTTTCAAGGCTATGCCACTTGATTCAAGGACATTCTTGAAACTAGTTGATTCGCAGATGTTTTAACTTTTTTATTAAATATATACCGTAAAACTCCAATTAATAGCCCAGGCTTTTATTTGCTTCAAACACTGAACTCAACCGGCCTATATTTGGGACAGGCGTCTATATGGGACAGGCCTTTAATTCCTTTCGCATAAAACTCTTGCTCAGCAAAGATGGGAAATACTATCAAATTGTTCATTTAAACCAGTATGAATATTACTTGTCTAAAAATTAGGCTATCGAATAACATATCAATTGCGAATCATTCATTTGATCTTGCTCTGAGAGACAGTGCATCTAGGCCAACCTCATGCACTGAGAGAGAGAGAGAGAGAGAGAGAGAGAGAGAGAGAGAGCGAGAGAGAGCGAGAGAGAGCGAGAGAGAGAGAGAGAGAGAGAGAGCGAGCGAGCCCCGAATCAAAATACAGAATGAAAGCCGAAAAAGTTTATGGCAGCAAGAGGTTGTACTTTTCATTTGTGTTATTGATAAAAGGCTGAAATCTTCCCTAATGATTGAACTCTTGCTCAGCAAAGATGGGAAATACTGTCAAATTGTTTATTTAAACCAGTATGAATTTTTATTGTATGTTTATTGTATAAAAATTAACGTTTGAATGCAAGTAAAAAAAATGTTTACTTCTTTGCAGCGTCAATGGCAACCGGCTTCTAATTGAGACCGGCCTTTATTTGTCAAAACGTGTAGCCACACCTGGCCATAAAAAGGGACTTGGTGTTTAATTGGGACTCAGCTTTTAATTGAAGTTTTACGGTATATAAATTTAATTACATATAAATTTTGGGACAGGGCATGTTTTAGCCTATTAGATTAATTACTGCCACATTTTGATGGGCCATGCTCTGACAGATAGACCACAAATGCATGAATATTCATCTCTTTTCTGGGGCAGAAATATCCCCATGTGGCTGTTTTATGTTTTAATCATGATTATGGAAGAGAAGAAAATATGAATTCAGAGGTTCATGTTCTGTGGCATTCTCTGTCGTCCCTCCCACAGCGAGCTCAGAGGTCAGAGGTCAGTGATGATGCATTTTGAAAGCTTCGGTCCACGCCTGCCGATGGTTTGTCTGCACAGAGGAGAATCAGAGTAAATCTGAATTACAATGATTGTAGTAGCAGGGAATGAAAGTTATCTTGGTGCATGCTCCTCAGCTCTGCTCTCCTCCATCATAGAAAATTTACAGAAATTTGATTATTTTTTTTATAGGTTGCCCTCTCTAAAGCTTCATTATTGTTTTTATGTCCATCTTGTTTTACCACGTCTGTTTTACCTTGATTTTATTGTTTTTGTATCCACTACCATTTTTCTGCTACGTGAAGCACTTTGTAACGGTGTGTTTTAAAAAGTGCTATATAAATAAAGCTTTACTTATTTACTTACTATTTAAAACTAAGGTCAAGCACATTGATTTTAGGATTTGTTGTTTTAATCTGTAGTTCTGTGGTTCATTCCCCATTTTTCATGTATTCTGCATTTATACTCTGTTAGTAACTACAGTTGTCAATATTGTCCATTTTCTTCCCAAGTGTAAAGTATAATGTATATTGTAAAGCAAATTGTAACTTGTGAAGTAAAAGCTGCTGACTGACTTGAGAAAAACATTTAAATTTTACAAAAAGAAAAAACGTCCAAAATGAGACTTCAACAAAGCTTACATCTACAGGTGCTGCACATCTATACTGTCAGTTTTTTCATGACATCAAGCTTGAATTTTCCAAATAATTCCTTTTGGCGGGTGGAGCAGTAGTAATTTACTAGCGTATTTAATACTGGGACTCTGTTCTGAGATGCACATGCAGCCTGTCTTTGACTACTGAACAAAACAGGCACACTGTGGGAGATATATTTAGTTTTTCATAGATTATTGATAAAACAGTTGTGATGAAATGAAGCTGTATTGATTCCCGTGGGCGAAATTGGGTCATAACAGTAGCGAAGTAAAAGGAACATAAAAATGGAACTTAAGCACAAAAATAAAACACAAAATAAGCAATAAAACAATAAAAAGCAGTAGAAATAGAATAGAAACAATTGTGGGGTTCTGCAATCCTACGCTGGCGGCAATTTTAACACGTTAAATAGACTGTATGGGAATTAAGGGAAAGTATACAGATTATTTACATAGTTAGATTTATGATTTACTTTACTTACATGATTTACTACTTCTTACTTGTCTATTTCTTACTTACTTACTCTTTGCATTCAGAGTCTAAAACTGCTACATAATAGGTGTCAAATTATTTTATTGGAACTATTTATCATCCAAATCATCATAAATCCAAAATGTACATTTTGATCAAACTTTTTCTGAGGTTAAATGGGTCTCCTGTGAAGTCAAATGAGCCTGGGCTTATGGATTTTCCCAACAGTTCCTTTTTTTTGGTGTGTATGTGTGTGTGTGTGTGTGTGTGTGTGTGTGTGTGTGTGGGTGGGATGGGGGGCAACAGTGCAATGGTAGTTTACTATTGCAGGTGGAAGAAATGGGACTTAAAGGACGGCTGCATCTGTAGCTTTGTGACTTGGGTGGTGATGAGACGGCGCTGCCAGGTTTCTTTATGAGCCCAAGCAGCGGGCCCAGGCTGACTCACAGCTCTCTGTCAATGTTGTCCTCCGCTTTATGGGACAGGCAGGCACTGAGAGGTAGATATGGAAGCCTGAGAGGCTCATCCAGGGGTCGTTATGGGTGCAGTATAGTGCAACTTCTTCCCCCCGGAGGACTGGATGTGAGAGAGAGAGAGAGAGAGAGAGAGGGAGAGGGAGAGGGAGAGGGAGAGAGATTGCATGTGTGTACCACTGAGTGTATGTCTGTGAGTGGTGTGTGTGTGTGTGTGTGTGTGTGTGTGTGTGCGTGTGTGTGTGTGTGCGTCTGTGTATGCCAGAATGGATGAGGCTCTGGCTCTGTAACAGTGCAGTAGCAAGTAATGCTCTCTTTCCATCACTTGAGGGCTGAACCTCTAAGGACATAAAGTCTGTGTGTGTGTGTGTGTGTGTGTGTGTTCCTACCCTGAAACCAAAGCCCTGTATCAAAGACAGATGTCTCTGTCTGAGCTGCTTCCGTGTGATGTCATCATCCCGAGACGAGCCTTGAGTCTCTGTTTGACCTCTCTGAGGTTAGCAAAGACATCAAAAGGGAAGACAGCCGAAGGTGTGTGAGGAAGGGAAGGAAGAGGGAGATGAGAGGATGGGCGGAACGGCGGAGAGACGGATGATAGATGCGAGCGGCTCGTCACAAATCACTCTGAATACGTGAAACTGACAGTTTTCACATTCAGCACTTCCAGTCTGCCTGCCACCCTGCAGTCAACCTCAAGCCTCCCACTCACCAGTACCAGTGTGGAATATGCACTGTTACATCTAATCCACCACTTGAAAGGTATCAATTCCCATGGGAAAGTGGGGTTATTTGTTATGTTATGTGTAATTATTTATGTGTATTTTGTAATAATACATGGTACAAGTGTTTATCCACTACTTTAAAGTCAAAACTACTCCACCAAATAAAAATCTGCTCAAAGATCGTAGGCCAATCACTTGAGAAACTCTGTGAATCAGCCGACCATAATAACATATTAAGGCTGGCCAACAACATCACCTCTGACCCCAACCACGTCCTGAACTGTGAATACAAATTGTTACCATCAAATCGGAGATATAGGGTTCCACGATTTAATAGGGTTAGACTGAAGCACTCTGTTGTATACCAGTCAATCCTAAAATTAAATATATATCTTAATCCCAGATCAAATGTACGTTGAAGGGCCTTGAATATTGTCTTTTGTGATTGTAATCATATGTTCAATGTATGTATCTTTGTATCCTGTCTTAATTTTTGTCTTTTCTGTGATGTTGCAAATGGAGCTGCTGTGATGCAAGAAGAATTTCAGACTGGATCTGACAATAAAGTATCATCATCATCATCATCATCATCATCATCATCATTTTGAACATGCAACAACAAAAAATAAGAAACAAAACAAGAAAATCCTTCAAACCAAAAACATACGGTAAATTCTTGACAAACAAAAAAAGTCAATATTACATGTTCGAAAAGGAGTAGGAAGAAGTAAAAACATTTTTATACAACCCCTTTTCTCTAATTAAATAATCACATCATCAATATATCCGTATATAGTATATATTTCAGCTGAGGAGTGAGTTTAAACCAAGAGGTTAGGTCGTGTTACACCACCGGACTCCACCACAGCCATCGGGCGTCAGGCTTCACCATCATCCATCAGCCACTGTGAGAACGCTTCCTATGAAATCAATGAAAGCTGCTCCACTGCCAGTGTTGCGTTCAAGTTGCCTTTGTGTCTGATGGAAGCATCCAAGCTCAAAAATTGCTCGATGGCTGCTGCACACGATCAAACAACAAATGAAACAAAATGAGAAATAAAGTTGATTGAAGTTTGTTTTCTGGTGCACTGGCTCATAAAATGAATCTCAATCCACATAGGATGTGAGGTTCAATTTAAAAAAAAAAAAGCCTATATATTTTTCAAAGTGACAAAAATACTCAAAAAAGGAGATAATTGTAACCTACTATAGAAGTGTCTGGCTGTAGTTTCTTTGTGTATTGCAATTTGTTTCAGTTCAGCTTTTGTTTACATTTGTGCAGACAGAGGAGAAATATCAAAGCTATAGTTTATGCATATTGATGAACATGATCCAGACACTTTCCCCCTCTGCTCCTCTTTCAAAACAACACAACTCTAGGGAGCAACTAGAATGCCACATTGCTGACAGCAACGCAACATGACATGCTTAGTGGAATTTGATGGTTGCACGTTTTATGTGTGTATGTGTGTTGCGTTGGGTAATTTCTTTTAACCCTCATCCTACCAACATATTTAACATACAAGGACTACCGACATGGGGACCCCAAGAATAAACTACTGTAAGAAACAACCATCATAGCAAAATGTTAACTTATTTCTTCACAAAACATTATTAGTTATGTAATTAATGTCACCTGAAAAAAAAACAACAGATTATTATTATTTTAGGAAAGATACAGTTAATTAAATTTAATTATGTATTATATTTGTGATTTTGAACATCATCTTACCTTAGGAAGAGCAGTATTTAGGGTCGTCACAGAGCACATGAGGAAATCTGTGTCTGCTGCATCTGTGTCTGTCTCCTTCAAAATGACTGACAGAGTGCCCCTACCCCCCCTGATAGTGTGTGATACTTTAAATTAGGACCCATGGCAAACATGAACTCAATAAATAGTTCCATCTATTAAAACATAGGCGGAATTGGGTGCTTTTGACTGGATTCCCCCAGGACCCCAATACACTGGTACTTTTAAAAAGCACTAATTAAAACAGAAACGGAAAACAATGATATGAAGTCATTAGGAACAAATTGATTGTCAAAGTCATGAAAAATTGGAATGACAGAATAAAGCACCTGTGAGATATGACAAAAAGTATACCTCTGGGGTCTGCGGGTACCCCAGTCGGTAGGATGAGGGTTAAGATGATCTTTTTATTGCATTTCTGTTTTATTAGATAGTTAACAGAAGGGAGAACCAGGAAAGAGGGGTGAGAGAGAGGGAAGACTACATGCGACGAGGATCCCAGGCTGGATTTAGACCCAGGCTGGATTCAGACCAAGGTCACTGCAGGAACATGATGACTGCCTTAAGCCCTATTCACACGGGACTAGTACTGTGTTGGGACCTCATGTAATTAATGAACTTCCCTCCAACCTCTGTGTTTCATGAAACGCATTTGCATGGGATATGAAATTCACTCAACTCTCCAGTGCGCTGGATACGATGGTATAAAGTCGAGATTTTACTTCCTGATTTCTTCCTAATTCAACACAGCAAAACTTGAAATTTGTGTCGAAAATGCCTTCAAAGCCCTCCTCTATAGATTCCACTACTGCCTCCATTTTTCCTGAGAGGGGAAGATAGAAATTGCTCATATAGAAGAAGAAGAGGAAGATGCACACCAAAAACAAATTACAGCTGAAATTACCGAGTTTGATTTACACAGTAACAGTATTATCAGGGGACCTCTGTCTTCACAAAAATACAAATTTTTACTTTACAGACATGGGAGATTCCAACAGGATTAAAATCACTGACAAACTCCTCAATTATTACATATTGCTGTCCCAGGTAAGTCCCTTGCAAATAGTCAAATGAGCCACTAGGGCGTATTTGTGTTGTGTAATTTGACTGCAAGTTTCAATTATGAAACTTCTCCTCTTCCTCTCTTCACTTTTTCCTCACCTCTCCTCTATCTTTAGCCACACAAGCAGAGAAGAGAGAAGAAGATACCTTTCCGTAGCACAATGCCCCCCCGGTCAGTTTCCCTGTGACAGTCCCCCTCTGTCAGTGCCGCTGCCCTGGGATGCAGCAGGAGGGAGGCCAGCTTCTAGCTGACAGCTGCTTGGGTTTGCCGTTCATTTCCAGCTGGATGGATTTGCGCGGCTTAGACTGTAAGTTTGTTAAATGAAGCCCTGAAGGACCGTGAACGAGCTCGCCCGCAGCAGCAGCACTCCAAAGCAGCCAATAGAGGAAACTTATCTTCCATTCAGAGTGTGAAAAGAGATAGAGATACTTCCTGTTGTCACCTCTGGGGACAGGCATGATGCAGGGACAGGAGAGCGCAGCGACGGGACCCCCACGCACAATTAAACAAAACATTTAAACTTCAAAGCAGCCATTAAAAGAGACTTATCTTCCATTCAGGATGCAACAGAAATAGATTTCTCTTGTCACTGCAGGGTTTCACACTGTCTGCTTCCAGTCACAGTCATGCTCTGTATACAGAGAGGGTTACCGAACAAAAACATGAAACACAAACGGCAGCAAAGCAAGAAAAATCCCTTGAACATTTGGCATATGTGGCGATTAAAAGAGTTTAGATTCAGACCATGAAGAACAGAAACACAGTTTGATATGATACACAGCAGCAACAGAGCTAGGGAGGTTTACATACAGTAATCTGATTACAGAGGTTGTCAGAGGTTAATTTTATGGACAGGCAAAACATGAGGGGGCCCCCAAGGGCTGACTCACCTGAGTCCACAGCACAAAATGTGGGAACCCCCCTAAACTACAGTTGCAATGAGATCAACAGGAAACCTCCCTACAGGGGCCCCATCTGATTCAATCTCTGTGACCAGCAAGTTTGTTTTGATTCCTGGAATCAATTCCTGGAGGAATTGTCTATCTGAGAGTTATAAAAGAAAGAGAAAATATAGGAAGGAGAGAAAAGAAAGCAGGACAGTGGTAAGTGGAGCAGATAGTGATGAATGATGATAAATAATGATGGTAAATAACATTAGTAAGCTAAAAAGTTAGTTAGCAAAGACACATGATGTCATGTAATGTTATACAATACATACAAAACAAAGCATACAATACAATAGTTAAAGCTTAGTTTAAGCTAGGTTTGTGAAACCAGCCTGTGAAACTGATTAAATCCTAATCAAATGGAAAATAAAAATGTTAAGATTCTGTAAATGCTTTTTGATTGATGTCTGATTATTTACAAGGTGGGAGAACATAATGGGAACAAAAGTCTTTCAGAGGGGCCCCATGGGGCTTTCTGGCTGGGGCCGCATCAGATTTTAAAATTGCCTCTGAGTGTTTAATTTAACTTATTTGGGATAAATCAAGCATCTTTGAGTACCTCGAAAAGAACTATATAAATAAACTGTATTATTGTGATTATAATAAATGATATGTTTAACAGACAAAACCTGCTGTGTGATGCTTGGGCCCTACAGTATAATATGCAGCGGATCAGGAAGTAAACTGTCCTGTTCCTCCACATGGTTCCTTCAGCCTGCTGGGCTCCAGGATTGGGACGGTTTGCCCTGATTGGCCTTATCCTGATGGCGGCTGGCAGGGTTTCACATCTGCTTTTCTTTTCTTGTCTTTTCTTTAAAACGTTGAGTGGGCGGGACCCAGCTTCCCGGCCAGCAGTGGTTTTGCAGAGGTGGGGTCACCTCTGGGTGCCGGGCTCATGCGTTCATGAAGCAGCGAAGGCTTGGAAGTCGTGGATTTTGACTGTGTGTTACCAGCAGTATTGATTTTTTACAGGATGAGATGCTGGGGGGCAAACAATAGAAAAAAACCCCTCTGAGTTGGCCATAGGTCAAGGATGGTGCAATCTGTAAAAAAGAAAATATTTTTTTTATCTCCAATATAAAGTGAAAAAAATAGTTACTTTTGCATGACTCAACTGCAAGAAAGAGCAAGCAGCATAAATTACCAAGAGAAAATATGAATATTTATGTAACAAAAAAATAAAAGGATGCAATGCCTTTTCTGGTCATTGCTAACATTACATTACAACAAGATGCAAGCTTGTGACAGATATCTCTAGTTTTTAATCCCCAGCTGAAACATCTGGCACTGTCCCAATGCAAGAGTGAGCAATTTAAAGGGGCATTAAGTAATCTATGACTTCTATTGACATCTAACGGTGTAATAATCAAAACTGTAATAATAATACTGCTTTGTAATTTGCTTTTTTGGCTTGAGAATGAGGCTTTTTAGCCTTCGTTGAGCAGTTGGAAATGTGAGTAGGTGGCGGGGATTTGATTGGGAGTCAGTGGGTGTTTTTTTTTTTATGAAAAATGAGTTTTGAAAGCTAGAAATCTCAGCACCTGGCAAAGTAATCGTTGAGTCATTGTTATTAATCAGCAACCCTATCAACCCCCTGCAGATATATTATGACCAGTTTGTGCTGTAGGGCAGCAAAAAATCTAACTAAAATACACCTTTACATTTTCGGTAACACTGAAATTTGGATAATCTAACGTTGATACTCAACTATCAGCTGGTGAAAAGTAGATGTTCAGCAGTGTCACTTGTCTATTTGCTGCATCTCTACAATGTTTACCTTAGCCTAACCCTAACCCCATTTTAAACCTAACTCTAACCCTAAAATGAACCCTAACCCTGATATTGAATATCAATGAAGTACTTTTCACACTACTGTATCACCTGAAACTCAGCAGACTTTTTAGTGACACATTATAGTCACCTGACAGTAAGTTGAGTATCGACATTGGACTATCCAAGAACTGGACATATTACAGAAGCATAAAGACACACAGCAAGCAACTGTGCACTGTTAGATCAAAGTACTTTAGTTTATGTTATCTAGTTTTCTTATCTTTGGGGCAGCTTGATATTTATGATATACAGCAGTGATTCTCAACCTTTTCCATATCAAAGACCCCTAATTTAGTCCACATTGGGGCCAAGGACCCCCATTTGATGAGATTTTGTCTCCCGGACCCAAATCTGAGATCATTTTTATTGCTAGATTTGACTTTGTCCAGAATTCCATGACTATCTGTATTGTAGGTAGAGAGATAACAGAGAAACTATGATCAAAATTTTGGAAATGAAATAATGGTGAAGTTTAACAATTTATCAATTTGCTGGGGACCCCCTGGAACCCTCTCGAGGACCCCTGGTGGTCCCCGGACCCCATGTTGAGGACCACTGATATACAGTATATACCTGGAGGTTAGGTGTCCTTGCTCAGGGGTAATTTGGCATGTTGGGTCACTGTCAGTATACCAGGAATTGACCACTCAACTACAAGGTAGCCTACCTGGCCAACATGCCACCTATTGGCACCAAAGGCTTTTCTTTTGCTTTCTTTTTGCTGCACCTCCCCCCGAGAAAACCGCTTTGACTGATAGCCATAATGGCAGGGAGCAATAATGTTGACATAACAACTGAGCGGTAATCGTTACTCCATCATCCTGAGACGGCTAAATCGGCTGTCACTCGTCTTCACTCCGCAACTTTAAGCAGAAGTGTCACTTTATTGGCATAATTTATATGGATAAAGAGGCCTTTACTGTTGCCTCCTGGCTGGAATGAATCAACTAATCTCACATGCAGACACACACACACACACACACACACACAACTCACCTCTAATTTCCCATTATCATCCTGCAACGCGTATGAATTATTCATGGCACGCCCTCACTGTAGGGAGTGGAGAAAGAGAGAGGGAAGAGAGGAGAGGAGGAAAAAGAGAGAAGAGGAAGAGAGGAGAGCATACAGAGAGAGAGAAGAGTAAAGAAAGTAGAGAGAAGGAGAGAGGTAGAAAAGAGGGGATGATGAGAGGAGGGGAAAACAGTGAGAGCAAAGAGTGGATGAAAAAGAGGGGAAACAGCGGAGCAGAAAGGGAAAGTAGTAAATACAGATGAGAGTTAAAGGGAGGAGAGTCAACTGGGAGAACTGAAGAAGGGGGAAAGCTGAGGAGTAGAACAAACAAGATGAGGAGAGAAAAGTAAGACAGGGAAGAGATATATAGGTGAGGAGAAGAAGAAGAAGAAGAAGAAGAAGAAGAAGAAGAGCGGCAGACAACAGTGGGAGAAAGCAGGGAAGCTGTCTTCAGCAGGCAGGACAGGTAGGCAGATCAGACGTCCCCAGGAGCCGATGAATAAAACAGACACGTCTGTCAGCTCATAAATTGTTCCAAATTAGCAGAGCTTTCATTTAGCATATGCCCGCTTAAACTGAAAAGAGAAAGGATGGGGAGGTGGAGTGCAGGGGTAAGAAAATTTACTTTTTCTCCCCTCCCGCCGGCCCCCGCGATTCCCTCCACCAATTGTGAGCAAGCCTGAGGACTTGTGCCTGTAAACTGAGTCCTGTCTGAATATTCATTTGCTTAATTTGCATAGCCCACAGATGGCGAAAACAGATGCTCGTTACGGCAAGTGTCAATTTTCAAAAATTTGCTTTCATGACAAAACAAATAAAGCTATACAGGAGGATGGAGCGACTCAAAGCCTCCTGGCAGAGATGGGGAGTGTGTGTGTGTGTGTGTGGGGTGGGGGGGGGGGGGACGCGCACTTGTTTGCAGACAGACAGTTGTCAAAGGGAAACTTTGAAGCACTTGTATAGAGCGTAGTGTGTTTCTATGTGTGTGTGTGGTGTGTTTCTACAGTGTGTGTGTGGTGTGTTTCTACAGTGTGTGTGTAGTGTGTTTCTATGTGTGTGTGTAGTGTGGTTCTATGTGTGTGTGTGGTGTGTTTCTACATTATATGTGTAGTGTGTTTCTATGTGTGTAGTGTGTTTCTACAGTGTGTGTGTAGTGTGTTTCTACAGTGTGTGTGTGGTGTGTTTCTACTGTGTGTGTGGTGTGTTTCTACAGTGTGTGTGTAGTGTGTTTCTATGTGTGTAGTGTGTTTCTACAGTGTGTGTGTAGTGTGTTTCTATGTGTGTGTGTGTGGTGTGTTTCTACAGTGTGTGTGTAGTGTGTTTCTATGTGTGTGTGTGGTGTGTTTCTACAGTATATGTGTAGTGTGTGTCTATGTGTGTAGTGTGTTTCTACAGTGTGTGTGTAGTGTGTTTCTATGTGTGTGTGTGGTGTGTTTCTACAGTGTGTGTGTAGTGTGTTTCTATGTGTGTAGTGTGTTTCTACAGTGTGTGTGTAGTGTGTTTCTATGTGTGTAGTGTGTTTCTACAGTGTGTGTGTAGTGTGTTTCTATGTGTGTGTGGTGTGTTTCTACAGTGTGTATGTAGTGTGTTTCTATGTGTGTGTAGTGTGTTTCTACAGTGTGTGTGTAGTGTTTCTATGTGTGTGTTGCTTGTTTCTACAGTATGTGTGTGGTGTGTTTCTATGTGTGTGTGGTGTGTTTCTACAGTGTGTGTGTAGTGTGTTTCTATGTGTGTAGTGTGTTTCTACAGCGTGTGTGTAGTGTGTTTCTATGTGTGTGTGGTGTGTTTCTACAGTGTGTATGTAGTGTGTTTCTATGTGTGTGTAGTGTGTTTCTACAGTGTGTGTGTAGTGTTTC
Source organism: Centroberyx affinis (assembly GCF_046629955.1). Taxonomy (NCBI): domain Eukaryota; kingdom Metazoa; phylum Chordata; class Actinopteri; order Beryciformes; family Berycidae; genus Centroberyx; species Centroberyx affinis. Next base: position 23,377 of record NW_027279373.1, read on the forward strand.
TATGTGTGTGTAGCTTGTTTCTACAGTGTGTGTGTAGTGTGTTTCTATGTGTGTAGTGTGTTTCTACAGCGTGTGTGTAGTGTGTTTCTATGTGTGTGTGGTGTGTTTCTACAGTGTGTATGTAGTGTGTTTCTATGTGTGTGTAGTGTGTTTCTACAGTGTGTGTGTAGTGTTTCTATGTGTGTGTAGCTTGTTTCTACAGTATTTGTGCGGCGTGTTTCTATGTGTGTAGTGTGTTTCTATGTGTGTAGTGTGTTTCTATGTGTGTGTGGTGTGTTTCTACAGTGGGTGTGTAGTGTGTTTCTATGTGTGTGTGGTGTGTTTCTACAGTATGTGTGTAGTGTGTTTCTACAGTATGTGTGTAGTGTGTTTCTATGTGTGTGTAGCGTGTTTCTACAGTATGTGTGTAGTGTTTCTGTGTGTAGAGTGTTTCTATGTGTGTAGTGTGTTTCTACAGTATGTGTGTAGTGTGTTTCTATGTGTGTGTAGCGTGTTTCTACAGTATGTGTGTAGTGTTTCTATGTGTGTAGAGTGTTTCTATGTGTGTAGTGTGTTTCTACAGTATGTGTGTAGTGTTTCTATGTGTGTAGAGTGTTTCTATGTGTGTAGTGTGTTTCTATGTGTGTAGCGTGTTTCTACAGTATGTGTGTAGTGTTTCTATGTGTGTAGAGTGTTTCTATGTGTGTAGTGTGTTTCTACAGTATGTGTGTAGTGTGTTTCTATGTGTGTAGCGTGTTTCTACAGTATGTGTGTAGTGTTTCTATGTGTGTAGTGTGTTTCTATGTATGTAGTGTGTGTTGCATGTAAATGTGTGTTTGTGTGTATCAGCACCATATTGAGGATGCAGGGAGTTTTTTTTTTGCTCCCGTTAGCAGGAATTATATTGATATTCTTCTCTTAAAAGCCTTCTGGAAAAACACCAACAAATGCTCATTGTATATGGTGCAGGCCTGGAATCCACTTAATACTTGAACAAAGTTAGAATATTAAACATGGTTTTCTCACTGATATCCCACGAAATTGCTTTCCTACAGCAACACGGCGAGGGGAAAATGATTTAGGGCGTAAATATTTCCTGAGCTACACACACCTGTACGACACATTTAAATCTAGCATGACGTGTCACTGGAGAGACAATCACAGTTCCCATCACTGCAATCGCCTCCTGAAGTCCTTTATTATCATGGAAGCTATCAAACCCTCTCAGAACTTAACCGGCAGCATTGCATTCTGGGTCGCGGGCCTGAGGGCAGACAGAGGCAAGGCTAAGCAGGAACAGCACGCCACCGCGGTAAACACTCGTTCCCTGCTTGTAGATTCCCGTCCAGACTGTGTAATTTTAGATCATCTGTGAAAAAAGGTAATTATCTGTTTTGTATTTTTGTTAAACTGGCATAACGTTCGCCGTGTTGACTGCAAAATCTTCAGGTGCTGTTGTTAACAGACTGTAAAACGGTGGGGAATGAATAGGTTTGTAATGCTAATAGAAATAAAGAGAGACTATGTCTGAATCTATATTGTGGTAGTTACCCATCCTGCATTTGTCCTGCGTTAGTACTGCAGTAGCTGTGAGCTGTAGGTATTATTTGAATATTATATAATGGAAAGAAAAGTATACAATTATAAAACGAAACATCTCTCAAATGCCTGGTTGCCAGATCTTCTGATAGCTGAATAAAGAGGAAAGTGACTCATTTTCACAATATGATATTATGGCATGGTAAAAAAAAACCCCATATTAAAACAGCTTTGGAAACAGTTTTGAACTGATACCAGATAGATATTCAGATCCTGATTTCACAAAACGATGCAGGTAGCAGCTTTGGACGGGACTACGGGCATCAGCTTTCATTTTGGCGCTATATATTTACATGACTGCTGTCTCGACATCAAAGTGTTTGCCGGGTCTCACGGCAGGCGTGCGGTAAAAAGTGGAACTTCTACGTCGGCTAAAGCCTAAAGCCGCGCTCATGCCGCTCGCTCCCCGGAGAAAGCAACGCTTCAATTACTCCAATGTACTCGGTGATTGGAAAGGGACGGCTGCTTTAAAATGTTAGTTCTCCCCTTCATCCCGAGCTTTATTCAGCCACAGCACAGCAGTCCAGCACACACACACACACACACACACATGCATGCAGGGATATGTACACACATCCTCTCTCTCTCACACACACACACACACACACACACACACACACAGCACCCCGCTCCAGCTCCCCTGCAGTAGCTTTGTGCTGTGTGTGCACACAAATGAAAATGCTTCCTGCAGAACAATTCATTTGCCACACCATACACTATTTCCTCTGCCGCACTGGTGGTCATGAGTGATTTTACACTCTCTGTCTCATCCCCCCCCCCCCCCCCCCCCACACACACACACCTCCTTTCTCTTTCCTCATGCTCTCTCTCTTTTTCTCAGCTTCGGCCTTTTTTTCCCCCATTTTCTTCAATCTCTGTGCCTCCTTTCCGTCACGTTCTCGCTCTCCCTCTTTCTCCTTTCCCCATTGTTCCCGCTTTCATTTTCTCTACTTATGCTGCATTCAAGAGATGTTGGAAAGTCAGAAATTCTAATACTCTGAAAAATGCAACGGAAATGGAGAAAAGTAGAAAACCCCAAAACTCAGATTTCTCAACCCCGAGGTTTCTGAGATGCATTTATCCGATGTCGCAAGTCAACATGGTGCTAAATAACTACTAACATGTGTATAATCTTCAAACTACACTTAAGTCCAGTTTTCAGCGTCACTTGACCTTAAATTTATCAAAATAGCTGTGTGGTAAGTGGTTAAACATCTAAATTTGGACTGTAAAGTTGCACACCCAGTTGCTAACGTTCTGTGCTAACTAGCTAGCTAACATAGCCTAATATTGACATACTGTACATGTAACATTAGTGGTGAATAGATAAAGAATGGTGTGATGTTTCTAATGGGCCACGCCTAACCCTAACGCCCACAAAGTGCAGTGCAAGTACGAAACCCTATTCAATTTCTATGAGAAAAACAATAATTCAACATTTTCTGTGGTTGCTTTTTCTGCGTTCTAATAATTGAGGTGAAATGTGTCTGGTGTTAATTGCCCATAACCTTTTCACAGCCGACAAACAACTGCATGATTACAATAATTTCATTATCTGGAAGTCACAAACTGCTGACAAGCTAACAAACTTCCGAACAAGAGAGGAATCATGTTCGCATTTTTGACACTTTTGATTTTAATGATCTCGCTGTTGTTTGACAGCTGTAAAAAGGTAACAACAAATGATTTACACCGTTTACATTTCACATCAATTATTAGAACACAGAATAAGCAACCGGAGAAAATGTCTGTTTATTGGGTTTCGCACTTTGTAGGCGCTGCCTTTTTTGCAGCGTCTTCGTCATTCCTATCTGTGGGGAAGAGTGTTTTGTGTCTGGCAAATAAAAAAAAAAAAAATCTCACGGGCGTCCATGTTTCTCCCCTGCTTCTTCCTCGCAGGATCACCGGAGCGCACGGAAATTGTAATTACAACCAAATTTCTGACTTCCGACTTTAGCATGAATCTCTCGCCCCCGTGTGCTTTCACCTCCTCTGTCTCCTCTGTTTAGCAGCCTGTCCTCCACTATCTCTCCTTCTCTCTCTCTCTCCCCCTCTCCACTCTCCCTCTTTCTCCTCTTTTTCTCTCTCTCTCCTGTTTCTCCAGCAGTCTGTCCCGTCCCGTCCCATAAGGCTGCCACGCTGTGTAGCTGCTTTAGAATATTAATTAAACACCCTTATGTGTCGTCAACCCCTCTGGTGAGCAGCTCGCTCTTTAATTAGACCTGACGAACACCGGGGAGAGATACACACCGCACCGCTTTATGTACAACGTGTGTGTGTGTGTGTGTGTGTTTGTGTGTGTGGGTGTGTAAGGGGGTTTTGGGGTGGCACACAGACACAGATAGCGCATGCATGTGTGTCTGGGAAGGTGTATTTGGGGGAAAAGTATATGTCAGTGTCTCTGCCTTTGTGTGTGTGTGTGTGTGTGTGTGTGTGTGTATATGTGTATGTGTGTGTGTTCATACAAAAAACTCCCTGGTACCTGGTAGGATGTCTTGTTCTCTCGTTTTTGTGTGCGTGTGTCTGTGACTGTTACGTGAAAAGAGTCTACTGCCTGTCTATCTGGTGTGTGTATGAGTGTGTGTGTGTTTGTGTGTGTGTGTGTTACAACCCAAACTTTGCGGGTGTTTGTCTCTTACAGCCACCCACCCCCACCCCCCTCAGCCGCCTCACGCTATCGTCATCGCGTCTTTTTTTTTTTTTTTTTCAGGAAGTTTGTAATTGTAGCCTCAGGAGTGAGAAAACATCGCCGAGAACATTTCACAGTTGGCACTGTTCGCAGCTAACGAGGAAACATGAGACCCGACAACCGCTGCGAAAATCACACCTCTAATGCACTAACAAACTTTGTAATTTTAGACGTGACATAACCTTGCGATTGTTGTGCCATCTGATGTTTTAGCGAATTGTAAACCTGTTGATTTCATTTCAAAAAGTGCAACGAAATCCTGCGTACAGCCTCCCAAAAGAGCAGCAGAAGTAAAGACACTCGGAGAAAGCAGAAGGAATCAAAAGAGAGCAATTTGAATGAGGAATTTCATTTGTCCCATCTGGTCAGCTTAAAGGAATAGTTCACCCAAAAATGAAAATTCTGCCATCATCGACTCAGCCTCATGCCAAATGAAACACAGGTGAAATTTGTTAGTCCATATAACACACAGGGAGGTTGCCAGCACAACTTGGTAGCAGCCTTCTCCAAAACAACTGAAGTCAATGGGGACCTGTTCTTTAGAGCTCCAAAACAAAAACAGCCAAACAATCACACTGTGAATAGAAAGACCTATACACCATTATTTGTTGCAAATCAATCAGCTGTAGTTAAGATTTGCACTAAATGATGGTGTAAATATACTGTAGGTCTTTTTGGAACTCTGAAGAACTGGTCCCCACCGACTTCAGTTGTTTTGGAGAAGGCTGCTATGGAGTTGTGCTGGCAGCCTCCCTGTGTGTTATATGGACAAACTTCACCTGTGTTTCAACTGGCATGAGGGGGAGGAGATGATGACAGAAATTTCATTTTTGGGTGAGCTATTCCTTTAAATAAATGTATCACATAAGTAACGGCAAACTCGTTGCTTCCCCTGAAGAGGTGATACGAAATCGCGAGCGTCAACAACACTGACGCAAAGCTAAAAAGATGTTATAAAAGTTAGAGGCAATCCAATAATTTGAAGGTAACTTTCTTTCTGTCAGTCAACTGTCCCATCTGTTCGGTTCAAACAGGGCAAAAAAAATGTATCACATGCTAAATTATCACCCTTAGGTGCAAGCAAACCATGAATATCGCCTCTTGAAATAGCAGCAGAACTAAAGATACCACAAAAGTTGAGCGGAACCAAAGTATTTTAAAGCAAAGTCGTTGGTCCCATCTGTTTAGTTTGGTTAGGGCATTTTTTTTTAATTTTTTTTTAACATTTATCGCCTAGTTCTAGATTTGTGAACATCTACTGTTTGATAAAATAGCAGAAGTAAAGATACCATGACAGAAGGTTCAAGAGAATGAAAGAAATTATTGGAAAGCGTTTTTTTTTCAGTCAGTTCGCCTACCTTTTAACTTTATTTATTAAATAAAATATTAATAAATTGATCAAGTTCAACTGTAAGCATCTCTAAAATAGTGTTCTTCATAAAAAAATCCAGTAACACTTTATAGATGGGAGGCAGTTGTGAAAATCTTCTGTGCATGAACTCAACTCAACAAGATTTCACTTCAGCCATTTATAAGCCTGAAATCGAGATAAAAACACTTGTTGGCACGGACATTTTTTGCAGTGTTGTGCAGTCTGCTGGACATATTTGTTCTGGGTTAGGGGATTTGGCCGTCCCCTCTCCCGCGCCGGCCAACTTCGCTCCGGAGCAGAGGCAGCAGCATGAAGCCCAGAGTACAACTTTGCCAAATTTCCTCCACCAGTCGCTCTGTTTCCCCCCATGCAGCCTTCTCTCCTTTCCCTTTCCCGCCCTGCACCAGCAACACACGCCAACTTTCTGGGCACATACGCTTTTCACCATTGTGTCAGTGTGTTGCAGTTTCACTTTAGTGCATCCAGTATTTTTGCTACGGTGCATAATATCAACTGGTTTCAGGTTATGCTGAGCTGGCTTGTATTGTCCACTAAAAACAAAGGTACAGATTCACTAAGACTGCGTAGCGAGGGCAATTTGTGCTTTTTTTGTGCCTCAGTTGCATCACTAAGAATTTTTGGTCAAAATCCAGTGTTGACACTCAACTTCCTATCAAGTGACTATCATGTGTAATGAGTTTCAAGTGACACTCATAACTGTGTGAAATAGATATTCAATTTCTGGGCTATGGTTAATCTTAGGGTTTGGGGTTAATGTTATAAATAGGGTCAGATTAGGGTTGGATTTAGGTTTAAAAAGGGTTACTCATTTATTTTATTGTCATTTTTCATGTGTAAACATAGGCGTCTCTCTCATATATATTTCATATATATTTTAAAATTTATATACTGTATATATATTCTTTTTTTTTTTTAATAGTTTTTGTAACTTGTGTGATAGTGACTCTGCTTCTCTTGTGTGTATTGTTTTGTTTAAGGAAACAATAAAAAGCAAGGGAAGGGGGGGTTGAACATCTCCTTTTTGTCACCTGATAGTTGAGAATCAACACTAGACTATCCAAATAAAGTGTTACTGAGTTTGTGTCTTTGTCACTAAGAAATACATGCAGCATCTAAACAGATAATGGAGGACAATAGCCTCCCACTGATGGCTCCCTGTGTAGCAAGAGAGGAGGTGTGCTCCTGCCACAGCACAAGATTCACACTCAGCGCTTCAGTAGCTCCTTCATCCCTGCAGTGAGGTTTTATAACGCACTTTAGCTCAGGGAACCACTGTAGCACTTATGCACTTTGGTAAGCACAGAACCTTATTGTTTTATTGCTCCTACAGTATATGTTTTATTGTTTTTGTATTGTTTATCTATTCTTTTTAGTGTATTATTATTGTCTTGGTTTTTACTGTGTGTTCACATGGGTGCTGACTGGATGCTGCTGTTTTTTATTATTCCCTCTCAGGAATAATAAAGGTTATCTTGACTCTTGACTCTTGAAATCAAGTTGTGGCACAAATAAAACAGAGAGAAGTAAACAGCCCCTTCATCACCAATTGCAAGTATAATAATAATAATAATAATAAACGTTATTTGTATAGCACCTTTCATACAAGAAATGCAGCTCAAAGTGCTTTACAACAAAGAAATTAGATGCACCAAGTGCTTCACATAAAACTTGATAATAGCAAAAATAAGATAAAGATGAGAATAGAATACATAGAATGCATCTTCACATGAAAATAGACATACAGTAGAATGAGCATAAAAACAGGGATAGAATGCCATAATTGATGTAAAATAAGATGGAGAATAAAACCCACTTGATAATAATAGTAAAAATAAGATAAAAAAGAGGAATGCATAACATAAGATGGAAAATAAAAACCCACTGAATAATAATAATAAAAATAAAGTTAAAAAATAGAGTACATAGAATGCATAAAATCAAGTAAAATACAACATTTTAAAAGAAGTGCAGCAGTGCATTAATGCCAAGCAAAGTGCAAGTTTCAGGTCTGTATCAGGAAAGTCAGAGCTAGTTAAAGGCTAAAGTGAAGAGATACGTTTTTAGCTTTCTTTTAAAAATATTTAGTGAGCTGGCTTCCCTGATATCTATAGGTAGTGTGTTCCATAGCTTTGGGGCATAATTGTAAAAGTATAAGCTGCATGCTTCAGCTGTAAGACTAAATCCACCGAGGCCGGTGCTCTGAATGCTCTTCTTGATCTGATTTGATGTTCTAGGACAGAAAACCTTTTTCCTTGTTAGCTGGAACCTTATAAAGGATCATATATGTGCTACAGTTATTCTTACACTCGCCTACAAGTAAATATTATGTGGGAAAAATAATGAGATTTACATGAAGTTTACATATGCATGACCAGGTGCAAAGAGGCTTTATTTTTTGACCAGCACTATTTGGCGCGCTCCCCATTCATTGCACACGGTTAATGAATAGCATGACATTCTGATTTTGTCATTTCGGTAATATAGCGCATGCTCTTTCCGGTGCAAACCTTTAGTGAATCTGGGACAGAGTGTGTACAAATGTTGCGCGCACATGGCAACTTAAATTACCCCAGGATGCATAAAGGTGGAACTACTACCAATCTTTTTGTTGTATGATGTTACGTTGAAATATAGAGATTTTTGTTGCATATTTAATATTTAATCAGCCCACCTGTTCAAATGAAGGATCTGTTTTGACCAGCAGCAGTATATTTAGATACAGACAGGATTTAACCCTGGAAAATCTGCTGTGTACGTGACTTTTAGACAGCCAGGATTTGGCTTCATGACCGTTTCTCAAGATCGGACCGACTCCACGCTACATCGCAATTGTTTGGAGTTGACAAGTGTTGATTGCGGTGTTGTTTGCTCATCCATACGGCTGATGTGGCTCCGGGGCGGCTGTTCAAAACTGTCTAAAAGTGTTAAATTAACTGTGACGGGTGTGAACGTATATAAACTCTGGCATCGTGTTGATTTTTATGCTCGCAGAGTTAAATTAACACTGACAATGGGTGCTGTGTGGAGAAAGCTGGAGCGAGAAGGGAGATCAAGGGTGAGGAACAACAGTGAAGCAGTTCTGATTCAACTTATTGTAAACTTAACTGAAAGCATCAATGATTTCCAATAGATTCATATTTCAACAACTGCTTTAAACTAACTATGAGTGATCGGCTCCTTAAGTTTCAAGGCAACTTTTTCTGCAGGCTATTCCACAGAGGCAATAGAGATCATAAGGGTTTATTTTTTTTTTTTATCTCTGATCCATCTTTAAGTTTTTTGTGCTAAAGAAAACCTTTGCCCGGGTATTAAGACTGCGCTTTATTCTTTTACCAAGTGCTAAGATCTTCCTTTTTGAAGTACTAAGCCCTAAAAACCGCTCCGTCCAATTACACTCAGTAGAAAGAGATGATGTCATTACGGCGCCTGAGATGCCCACGGTACAAACTTTGGGTCTGAACTGGGTTGAAGTGTTTCTGTCTGTCTGCAGTGTCAGCAGCACATCTGGCAGAGCGGGAGACGACATGCCACCTCCGTTTCCTCAGCTCGCCCTGACAGTCAGGGGCTAATGACCTGGAAGGATACACAGTCCCACTACATATGGACCTGCCTGCCTGCCTGCCTGTGTGTCTGCATGTGTGTGTGTGTGTGTGTGTGTGTGCCTACATGTATGTGTGTAAGCCCCTGATTGCAGTACGTTTGAATGCTTGTCACTACTGCATGTGTGTGCTAACATGCCTAGATGTGTCAGTAGTCATGCTTTTTTATGTGTGTGCGTGTGTGTGTGTGTGTGTGTGTGTGTGTATCTGTGTGGATCGCGGCCTGGGACCTTTTCTCCAGCAGTCCCAGTGCATCTGGGCCTGTGGTCCTCCCTGCTAGCGGAGTAATTAGGACAGGACATGCTGACCAGTAACACCTTCAGCTGGGGCCACTGACAGAACAAGGACAGATGAAATTATACACCTGGATGCTTCACCGGGATTTTTTCCTCTCTCTGTGGTTTGGCGATCTAAGATCTAAAGTTGTTGTTTGACCCATTTAAAGGGAAAAAATGATGTCGCCTAATGTCACGACTGGCCGTTGTGTTCCTTTGCTAATTGCTTTCCTGCTCATCCTGTTTTTTGCCTTTCCTGTTGAGGTGGAATGCCTTTTTCCAGAGTGGCCATGACAAAAGAGTTAAGAACTATAACTCATCATAAAAGTTTGCATAAACGCTGCAGGACAGTCTTGTGTTGTTTGTATTCTTGTGCGAGGTTGTGCAATGACAACGTGTCAACAGTTTGTAGCCGCACGATTGTATTCATGCTGCCACACCAATAGTTAATCAGTGAACCTTCACTCCTGGAGCAGAGTTTCATCTCCAAATAAACACAGCAGAGGGAAGATAATTGGAGGCTACTATAGAGAATGCACAGTACTCATATCGACTTCCTCTCACACATGTAGTTGTGTGCAGGCAGTCACATATTCACACACACACACAACCCCCTGTTTCTTGGAGTTTGTGATGTACTTGTTCGATATGTCATTTTTATTCCTTTGTTTTCGATCTTTTTTTGTGTGTCTTTGTTTTCTGAAAAGCGCTTTGTGACAAGCCTGTTTTCTTAAAAAGTGTTCTATAAATAAATAACTGAGTATCCACAGAGAGAGACTCTCTTCTTACGTTGTCAATGCACTACTGTTCCACATCAAGTGGAATCATCTACAAATTGCTATCACACTATCTGCATATTTCATATCCAGGCGGTTGTATGCCAAGTTAACACTGAATACACACACAAAAAATTGCCTGATGGGCATCGTTTGCATTACAGCTTGGCCTTGGTCGCCTTCCCATTCAGAAAGTCACTGGCCATGTCAATTTTTTCCCTATGCCTTATCTGCTGTAGAGCAGTTTCAAGTGGAATGTAGATAACAAAGTGACATCATTTTGTAAAATCAAGACCTAAGTATCTTTCTGATATCAGTTCGAAACACTTTCTTGGTTAATATGAATTGCTTTCTTTTTTTTTGTTTGTTTTCTTTTTAAGATTATTTTTGCATCATTTTTGCCTTTGTTTTGGATAGACGACAGGAGAGAGAGACAGGAAAGATTAGGAGAGAGAGAGGGGAGAACGACATGCGACAAAGGTCCTGGGCCGGATTCAAACACAGGACGTCCCGGTTTAATATGAACTGTTCATGAGCCATTTTGTGTTGTTGAACTTGTCCGCCTAATGCATGTGGCTGTTAGCAGTGGTGGAAAGTAACTAAGTAAATTTACTCAAGTACTGTACTTAAATACAATTTTGAGGTACTTGTACTTTACTTCAGTATTTCCATTTTATGCTACTTTGTACTTATACTCCACTACATTTTAGAGGGACATATTGTACTTTTTACTCCATTACATTTATTTCACAGCTATAGTAACTAGTTACTTTTCAGATCAGTATTTTATATTTAAAACATTTGATCATCTTTATAAAATAACTATAAAATAGCATTGTTATAGATTAGACTACCCAAAAGTATAGCTAAATTGTTAAGATTAGCTTCACATTGACAACTTTAAAATGCTGCTTACATGTACATGTATGTCAATAAATCAGTATTAATATTCCAATAATTTATGAAAAATATAACTCTAAATGGGGACAGTTTGCATAATGAGTACGTTTACTTTGATACTCTAAGTACGTTTTGCTGCCAATACTTATGTACTTTTACTTAAGTAAGATTTTGAATGCAGGACTTTTACTTGTAGTGGAGTATCTTTACATTGTTGTATTGCTACTTTTACTGAAGTAAAAGATCTCAGTACTTCTTCCACCACTGGCTGTTTGTGCAATGCCTGCTGGGTACTAATATAACACCGGCACTATTAGGGTGTGGGGATGTCTATAATGAGTAGCTCTGTAACTGCAGCAACACTAACAGCTCAGCATTGGCAATACAACAAACGTACTGCGTGACTTCTTCTTCTTCTCTGTCTTTATTACATCCGGTAACGGCACTCTTGTACACGCCGCTCATAAAATCGCCATGACACGGATGTTTTATGTACCGTAACACACATTCCATTCACTTATATATATATTTATATTGACACTGAACACTGCCATAAACACCCGCCTCTGTAAATCACACATGTCCTGAAGTGGAGGAAACCAATTAAGGCGGGTGACAGAGAAAACACCCTTCGCCGTCCCGGGGGTCGGCTCCTCCTGCCCCCTCCCGGGCCCAAAACCCCCATTTGGGAGGCGTCGTCCCGGTGTTTTGTCATTGATTCCCGTGATTGATCCCGGCCCCCGCCGGGCAGCGGGCGCTTCCTCTTGATTTAAAACCAATTATGTGATGATGATCTAGCGCAGGAGGCTGGGAGAGGAGGCTGTGGGTGTAATGTGGTCGGTCGAGAGAGCGGGGTCGACGGGATAAATCACCCAAAGGTGTCAGAGGGAGCGCTCTTCCTGGTCTGTTTTATCTCTGTGTCTTCCTCTCTTTCCTTTCCTTTTTTCTCTTTCCTATACTTTCCTTTCTGTCCCTTTCCTTTCCTTTCCTTTCCTTGCTGTCCTTTCCTTTCCTTTCCATCTCTTTCCTTTCCTTTCCTTTCCTTTCCATCTCTTTCCTTTACTTTCCTTTTCTTTCTGTGCTTTCCTTTCTGTCCTTCCCTCTCCTCCTGTTCCTTTTCTTCCCTTTCCTTTCCATCTCTTTCCTTTCCTATACTGTCCTATACTTTCCTTTCCTTTCTGTTCCTTTCCTTTCCTATACTTTCCTTTCCTTTCTGTCCCTTTCCTTTCCTTTCTTTTCGTCCCTTTCCTCTCCTCCTGTTCCTTTCCTTTCCGTTGTTTTCCTTTCTTTTCCTTTCCTGTCCTTTCCATCCATTTCCTTTCCATCCATTTCCTTTCATTACCTTTCATTTCCTTTCCGCTCCGTTCCTTTCCTTTCCACCCCATTCCTTTAATTTCCTTTCCTCTCCTCCTGTTCCTTTTCTTTCCTTTCCTTTCCTTTCCTTTCCTTGCCTTCCCTTTCCTTCCCTCGTCTCCTCCGCCCTTACCACAACACCTTCCTGTATTAAAAGACAATAACCATCTACTTTGTTTACGCCTATTGGATTCTACATGGATGAATTGCTGTGTCACACTCTCTGTCAGGGTCAATAATATTTGTGAACGAGGAGAAATCCAAAAAGGCTGCTTCAAACTGTGTGACAGGTGAGCGTAACAGTAATCAATCAATTGAATTGCACCGGCAGAGCTTCCTCCCGTGAGTCTTACGCACTCTGCCAGAAATCTCGAGTGAGTATTTTACATCTCCCCGGTCTGAAATCCCCCTCCTTGATCTAATATTCATGAGAATTAATCCTGGATTAACACAAAGCCTGTTTATTGCTTCGCCGCCTTATTGAATGCCAAATAAATAATTGCACGTAACCGACGAAGAATTCCCCCGACAACGGCGAACGAACAGAAGCCCCGGCTGATTAAGAATGAACATGTTGCTTGGCGAGAACAAAAATGATAAGAAATTTTTTTTTTTTTTTCTTGCTTTAATGAGGTGACTCATTTACAGTTTGGTCTATTTCTGTCCCCTTCTCCGTGATTCGATAACCGCTGATAAACCTCTCACCTCGCTTTCAACTCCGGGGCGGAGCGGCAACCAGGAGAGACTGAGCTGACATTTGGATGTGCAGCTGCATAAATCCATAAGAGTTTATCTGACACTTATTAAAGTGGGTATCAGTTTCAGTATCAGTGTCAGTGTCAATGAAGACTATTGAGAATAAGAGTGTGTCAGGGGAAAATCGCAGTGAGTAATTTCTTCAGTTTTTTGTGTATGTGTGCATGTTTGCCTCCACAAAGATATCATATCTACTGTTAATAACAAAATCATTTTCAGAAAGCATACAAAGAAATATCTTGCCAAATGACAGGATAAGCACATACCCCTACATGTATGTATGTCTGATTGTTAGGTTATGTTATTTTATATGCTCAAATTCTTGCCTTCTTCTATCTATTTAGTCTGCTTGCTTTAGTATCACTTTATATCTATTAAGTGTTTTTTTTTTTTCTTTGTTTTTATGTTTAATTGTACTGTTATCTGTTATCACTTTATCCTTAATTTCACTCATTTGTATATTTGCTTAGCTTGCTTGATTGTTTTTATATCCTAAGTTGACTGTACTTTCTTATTGTATGTCTGTATTGTATTTCTATGTTCAGGACCCCAGGAAGACTAGAGGCACATCCATGTGCTTCTAATGGGGATCCTTAAATAAACATAAACATAAACACTAAACTGTATTGCTAGATGTGTTGAGCTGCAAGTTAGTACAGGCTTTGTCCTCTCTAGTGTGTGTGTGTGTGTGTGTGTGTGTGTGTGTGTCTGTGGGTATGACTTAAGTCACTTTCAGGGACACACACCAGACTTAAGACCAGTTGATTGGGGACGGCTTGTGCAGTTGGGGACAAAAGCTGTGTCCCCAACTGGTAAAAAGCAGATTTTTGGGTCAGTGGTTAAGGTTAGGGTTAGGTTAGGTTAAGGTTAGGGTTAGGCAAGTAGTGGTTATGGTTAGGGTTAGGGTAAGTCTCTAGGAAATGAATGTAAGTCTATGTAAATACCCCAAAAGTGACTTAAGTGAGAGTGTGTGTGTGTGTGTGTGTGTGTGTGTCTGTCTGTCTGTGTGTGTGTGTGTGTGTGTGTATGTGACATGGAATTGCAGAACAAATGTATTCTGGTTCACAAGATCAGATGTAAATAGTGATGTCTTGAAAAGGCCATGCTGTGGATTTGTATCAATGTCAGCAAGCTAACTTGACATGAGATAAAATAACATGAAACTACCACTGAGGACCAGTGGATTACATTTAACTTGGGTAACAGGTTACTGTAAAAAGAAGAAAGAAGAAAAATAAAACAGCAGTCAGGTTTAGCTCCTGATAAAGTAGTAATTGTGGGACAATCTAATCACTTGTCAAGTGTAATGAAAATGTCTCTTTTGGGTCAAAAATGTAATAAAATCTATTAATGTAATAAATTACATAACATTATTACCAATGATTAAGGGGTGTAACATATTTTCAACTGATGATGTAGTAATATCACTTAGTTAATAAGTGGTAACAAGCTAATAAAATAACATTCCAGTAACCACATTCCTCTTATTCTTAGTTATTACATTATTATTCAATATTATTATTACATACTGTAAGTAGTAGTAGTTGTAGTGGTACTTAAGTAGTAGCATGTCACATTTGGTGGCCAGGTAGCCATATCTACAAGTTTTGCCTGATGCCGTGGGTAAAACGTATAAATTAACTATTTATTGTTGTTTTTGTTGATTGTTTTGTATATTCTATGAAATTACAGTAGTTATAGAAGCAAAATATTATCTCAAAATGGCTGGACCAATCCAGCCAAAATGGCCATTTTCACCTGAATTCTGTCAGAGTCTGTAGTGTGAACAGCTAACTGCAGTGGAGACAGTCTCAGTCGGAATCGAGGTGAAGTGGGTTTTATAAAAGTTTTATATGAGCACTTTGATCTTTGAAGTCTGATGCACACACACACACACACACACACACACACACACAAATACAGGTTTTCATACAGTGCACTCACTCACATGCACTCACACACACAGGCACATTTTTACGTGACACTTTAGGTGTTTAGCTGATGCTTTTATCCAGACAGACACACATTAGGTCCACTCTCTCTCCCTCTTTCTTTCTTTTACACACACACACACACACACACATTTCCTTCACATTCAGACCCTGCCATTCCACAGATCGCTGTAGAAAAGTTAAAGCTTACAGTTCATTGCAGATCATCGTCTTATGGAGGGCTGCCATGAGAGGTCAATTATGGAGAGTTAGCACCATCAGGTATTAAAGCGTTGCCTTTCATCAGGCGGAATACGTTTCTCTGTGTTAGTCTGACATCAAGCTCTCCGCCCCCCCGGAGTCTTATGTTCCTGACAGATGTAGTTAACCAACCTGCTCTCCAGGAGCAAAGCGCTCACTTTCTTCTCTGGTGTCTTCTGCAGGAACAGCCTGACATGAAGAGCTGCTCGCCCCGCGGTGAGAATCATTCCCTCCATTCAAAGACTGAGAGAGAGAGAGAGAGAGAGAGAGAGGGAGAGTGAGAGAGAGAGAGACACCACAGGCAAATGGGGAAAAAAACAAAATATTGACACAAATACAAAACATTTTGTGTTGTGACCTTTATTTATTTTGTCATTAACATATTCAAATATGCTAATGTTTCACGCTGTTTGATCTTGATGAATATCTAAATAGTTGGTAATTTACAGAGGGATTTGTAAAAAAAAAAAGTTTTTTAATTAATCTAATGATCTTAAAAATACTATGTAAAATGCATTTTTTTTTTGCTATTTTGTCATGTAAAATTCCCTATAAAATAAAAATAAGAATATTAACAGAACCCTCTGTAAATTACCAGCTATTTTTGCAAATTTGGTGGCAAAGTTAAGTTGAAAAAAAAAATGTTTTGCAAACAGGGAATAGATCATTTTGAGAAAATGACCAATACATTATTTATTCTTTTAGCTTGGTTTTTGACGCAGTGGGACTAAAATGTATAAATTAACAATGAATTGCTGATTGTTTTGTATAGTTTATTTTTATTTTTTATCTACAGTAGTTACATAAGGACACATTACAACATCTCAAAAGTGATTAATCAACTAGCTTCAACTTAAGGGAAATTCCACTGATTTGAAGAATATGAAATGTTATCGGAAATTTTAAACAGAAATAATTCCCTCCCGAAACTAAAAATACAGGAGGCAGTGCAGTGAACTCCTACAATCTTGCAAAGTTAAAAACAAATGACTTTATTCACTGGTGCCTTCAAACACACATCAGGTGTGCCAGTACAAACCCTGCAAGGTAAATCCACTTTACCCGCTCCCACTCTTCTTGCCTTTCTTCTTGTCCTTTCAACGATGCACGGCCTCCAAACTACCCCTTTATACTTAACCCACCAACAGGCTGTGAAGCACACACACACTCACACACTTCCAATGTCAAACCCTTATGGCTCCCATGAATAGAAAATAAACAAGTAAAGAAGTGTGGCTGCGCATTCCTCTTCCCTCCACTAGAAAGGAAGGTTGCTTTATTAATGCATCTGTGTACATGGCTTACATAGTGACAGCTTGGCCAAACAAGGAGACTTTCACTTTATTTGCACCCTGTGTGTGTGTGTGTGTGTGTGTGTGTGTGTGTGTGCATGTGCTATAGTGCAGAGTATGCTGAGCGGGTTCAGTCATGGTTGTGTAGCATTCAGCCCTGTATAAAGACAATCATGTGTCCAGTGTTTTTAAAGGAGTAGTTCACCCAAAATTTAAAAGGTTGTAATTATCCGATCACCCTCATGTCAGTCCACATAACACACAACAAGTTTGCTTGTGCAGCTCCATGACAGACTTCTCCAAAATAACTGAAGTGGATGGGAATTGGCTCTTTACAGTTCCAAAAAGGGTAAGAAACTACCAAAAAATTACTCCAAACAGCTCGTGCAGCATAATCCAAGTGTTCTGAAGCCAAACGATTGCACTGTGAGTCCAAAAGACCTGTATTCACACTAGTATTTACAGTATATTTCATTCATATATTTCATTTATTTAGCCTTTTACAGGAATTTCCCTTGCATGTAAGAGCACTGAGTCAGACATTTACAGATAATGATAACATTTAAGACATCAAAGAACAGACATAAACCACACAACAGGAATGACAGTGTAACAGTTCAACACACACAAAGCATGTTCACGCTCACAACCTTTCCCCATTTCTGTGTTGACACTGTTGTAGCTACTCTCCACTGTGCTGACATTTTCAAAATGGCTTGAGTGTGTTGGATCTCAACTCCTCCACTGAATCCCTCCGTGGACTCCGGGTGTGTAGTGAACATTTCTCCTCAGGCGATTAGTGTTTTTTTCTTCTTTGTTTTAAAGTCAGGTAAGTAAGTGGTTATAACTCACTTGGAGCAGAGCTTTTTCTGTTTGTGGTTTGGTCACACTCTGCTTGATCTGAACACGCGACATGTGGGTGCGTGCAAGGATGAACACTTTTGAAAACAGTTTTAGTGGAAACAGTGCAATCGTTCGGCTTCGCTTCGCAACACTTGGATTACGCTGTTTGGAGTGATTTTTCGAATTCTTAAAAACCAATTCCCAGCCACTTCAGTTGTTTTGGAGGAGGATGACATGAAGCTGCCCTAGCTGTGTGTAATGTGGATATACAAACTTCACCGGTGCTTCGACTGTCATGAGAGTGAGTAGATAACGACAAAATGTTGGGAGAACTTTTCCTTTAACACAGACATGAACCTGCCACACAGGGAGAATGGTTTGTGTATGAACATTTGTACTACTTTGAAAGGCTTTTGAGAGCGAAGCACATACGATGTCACATATGGATTAAGTCTCGCTCCGTTCAATGGAGATCTCCGTTTAAAGCGTTGCCCTAGTCGAGGATTAGCCTTAATCCATGTCCGTGAAATTAGCCCACCGCGTCATAGCACTTGATTAAGCTATAGACCTGTTTCATGTCCTCTTTTATGTGTCAAAATGAGACCGCTTTGGGTTAGCGCTTGTTGGTGTGTGTGTAGTTGAATATACTTTTGGAGGGAAGTCATTTACAGTTTTTTTTGTACGGAGGAAAGCCCAAGCGTATGTAATCATCCGCCTTCGAATTCCATCTCATGATTTCTGTTGCAATCAAAACTAAGGCTGAGGCAGACGGAGGGCTAATGTTAGAACAGTCAGACCAAAACGGATAAAGAAATAAGAAAAACACAGATGAAGATGGAAATATGAAAACATCCTCAGACGGATAAATTGGCGGCAGGACGAAGCGGGTTTGACAGAGCTAGAAACAGCAGACACAAAGATATGAGTCATCATCGCTGCCAAGCCTGGTACAAACAAGTCAACAACAGTCAAAATAAATAACTCCATAAACACTCTCCGGTCTGGATGTGACCCAGACTCAACACAGTCTCGCCACTGTCTTAACGATCCTCCGATAGCTCATTTGAGTCTCCAGGAAGAAGAGGGGAGAAATGGAGTGAATAATTTAATGTAATAAACGAAAAGAAATGGTTCTTCATTTTATTTTATTGCTGAACCTTCGGAGAACAGAAAAAGACACTTCATTAAGCTACTTTTTAATAGGCCTATCCATCTAAATCATATATGTGGCTTAATGGCAGCATACTATTATTTATATTTGATACGGAGTGTTTAAAGTGCCGGAGTCATTGGCCAGCGTCGGACGTGGCATTTAAAGCAAATGTTCACTGCTGTGTCTCCTATTGAGGTGGGATTATTAAACTTAATTATCGGCCCTGCCAAGTACTCTTTTTCATCTCATTGCAAAAAAAAAAAAAAAAGTCAGATATAAGAGGAAATATTTCTTGCCGATGGCCAGGAAAAAATGGGAGGGGTGCATGGCAAACAAGCCCCCTTTGCACTTAACATAAGAAATCTCTCTAGTATCCACATAGGAATCAGACTGCTCTCTCCCCTGCAAAAATGCAAATGAGGCAAGTGTGACTGCTTTACCTTGTGCCAAATTATTCTCCTCATGTCTCTTTTATTTCAAGTTATCTCAGACATTATGTTGGAAATGTCTATGCACTGTTTCCTTTTACTTCAAAAGCCAATTTTGGCAAAGCATACTATGACCAATAGTTGAATCTCTGAACGCTGAATGTCAATGATATTTCTGCCAAGCTAGCTGGCAACCACATTGTGTACGTTGTTGCCCTTGAGCAAGTCAGTTTTGTTTTTTTTATAGCAAAGTTATCAATTTAAAAAAATACAGGACAACAGAAATATGAATGTTTATCTTGCTTTTTTGCCTGTATTTGTTGTTTAAAGTAATAATCCTCAACAATTATATAAATAAATGTCCATTTTGCTACTATTGCAGCTTATATAACACAATAGTGATTCAACCTACTGTACATCTAGTTCAATGAAAGCTTTTACATTTGCTGGTTTAAACACCCAGTGTCTGGGTCTTTCCTGGAAAAAAAAATCCTCTGGCACACAGGAAATTATGCGTTTTATGTTTCCAGCAACAGCTGCAAAATCTGACTTCATTCACAGAAAATCCAAGAAAAATGACTTCTGGACACCGATTTCTAGGAAGTGCAGTGCAAAAAAAACCACAGCAATGACGACTTACCACCAAAGATACAAACAAACACAGACACAGACTTCGCGGATTACCACTTTAATGACTGGAAACACTAATGCATTTCCACTTGACTCCATCATTATTACTCTGCATCTCTGCCCGCCTTCTATGGCGGTTTGAGTGATTGAATTGCTTTCAGTCATCAAGGCGCCTTGGGTGCACTTACACATTCATCTTTTTTTTTTACTGGATACGATCTATCCTCATACGATCCAGCTGCTTGTTAATGCCAGATATAAACAACTAGACAGACAGACAGACAGACGGGTGCAGACAGAAAGGTACCATGGTGCTCCAAGAGGGTCATGCTGTTGAAGAGTGTGGAGTTACTGAGACCGTTCAGGCGACTGTCACACTGATTTAGGAGATTCCATCTTGTCTCTTCTGCTGGCACAGAACCAGGCTGCTGAGGATGAAGCCAGTTCAATCAGAGCTCTTTGTCTCCAGGTCAGACCTCTTGATATCTTTCTGTCTTATCCTACACTACCAGTCAACAGTTTGGACACAAGCAATTTTCTTTATTTTTTTACTATTTTTCGCATTTTGGAATAAGAGTAAAGACATCAAAACTATGAAATAACACAAATGGAATTATGCGGTGACCAAAAAAAGTGTTAAATGAATCAAAACTATCTTATATTTTAAATTCTTTAAAGTAGCCGCCCTTTGCCTTGATGGAAAGGCAAAGGCTTTGGAAAGAAATTCATACACAGACATCAACTTTACTATTTAACTTTGTCTAAAAAAAACAAATTTCAAGCATTTAAGCAGAAGCCTTTAGCCTTTAAAATGGCTTTAAGATAATGAAAAACAGTCAATTCAATCAGGTGTGTCTAAACTTTTGACAGGTAGTGTACTTTCTTCTTCTTGAGGATTCAAATAAACCGACCAGAGTCGTTTCAGAGTAAGAAGCTCCAGGGACTGATATCATTCATGCTTCTTATGTCAGCTTTCTTTCTGCCTGTCTGGCTCTCTCTGTCTTTCCTCCTCTCCAGAACTAGCATTAGCATAGCGTTCATCTTGAAACTTTGATTCTACTGGGACATTATTGCAAACCTAACATGTGCAAGGTGCAGTGGTAGCAACTGGAGGTCCACCTTGCATCTATATTGCATTAGTACTGTGGGGTATTACTGTTGGTATTTCCTAATCAATCCCCCTGGGAGTGGGGCAACAGTCCGGCAGAAGTGCACCAAACGTGTAAATGTGATTCAATATGTGATATGGGGTTCATGATTCGATGTAAACGTTCAATGACAACAAAGATTGACTTTGCAGAATTATGTTCATTTCTGAGCCACAAGTCTTTCTAGTAATGGCATTGGCTTGCTTGAATGTAAACAGCAATGTAAAAATGTCATTACAAAGTGTAAATAATATAATTTGGGTGGAGAGCTTGTGAACTGTTGGCAAGCCGTCTCATTTGTGATTACTACAGCAGAATAAAATGTATCAATATTCATTTTTCTGCCCCACGATATGTATTGTCATATTTTTGTACTGTGATATATTGAATTATACTGTTCCATCTCAGTAAATAGTGGTTACAATGTTGGCTACATCTGTGCATTGACTGTGAATCCATTGAAACAATAAGACATATGACTGAAGTGCTGCAATATACTGCGAACATAATAATCTTTGCACTCACTGATCCATACACACATGTCGATTAAAGATGCTACATTTAGCATTTTAAACATCAACATATTATTGTCAAATTAATTGCGGTACTTTGGTATAATTACTGTAAACAAATGAGAGTGTGGTCGAGATGATTGGTAGCCTCTCTCACACCAGTGGCATTGTTTCTCAAAATTAATATGACATTTTCCATAAACCCATTTGCCTCCTGTCACAAAGACAGAAGAGGTTAAAGATGTTGGAAGTCGGCCTCTCACTCCTTCCACCATCTGCCATTTTATTGTGAGCACAGTAAATTATCTCATCATCAGCTGACAACAAAAAAAAAAAACTTTTCTCAAGATCACTACTTAATTAGGGAAATGATTTTGGTTGGGTCACGCTCTGTTGTGGTGATGTCACTTCAAGATCAAGCTCTTCATTGGGAGGACGCTCGCCTACTTGAAGAGTAAGTTGATAGTTAAACAGTCAGTGAAGTTTGGTTCAGTGTAGACAGACTAAAATGGAATTGACAATGTGAGAAGGAGAGATCCCGATTGATCAATGCATCAGATTTTACATCAGGCAGAAATTCATGATAATGACATAATTACGATCACGAGAAAACAAAGTCCTATAGCTCCAGATAACAAGACAGCGAAGTTATGATCTTGACATAATGGGAGTAAAATAAAAATTTGCAACCATGGCTGCTCTCGGCTTCTGTAGCCAATCCTCGCAAAATGAATATGGTAATGAGTTATTGATGTTAAAATGCTGTATGTTGCACCTTTACTTAAGTAATTACTTAAGTAGTAAGTACTTAAGTAATTAAGTATTAAGTAAGAGTCATGACTATAGTATAATACATATAATATACTATATACTACAATATACTATAATATTATAAATGACTATATATAATATACTGTTATATTGCTATATCAAAATTATTAATGTATTTTACCAGGTTTTACTATGGGAATTCATGGTATTCTACGTTCCCAGAGTGTCTGTCTCCATAGTTAAGGTTATAAATTGAGAGAGCAGCAGATGCAGCAGGTCTACATATTTACCAGCCCTGACAATCAATAACTGACTGCAAGTATTGAGCTTTCCCTGTGCCTATGAAGTTAAGTGCATTACATTGATTGGCCTAATCAGTGATGGAGGGCCTACCTGTTTCCAAGCCGAATGTTTCCCTTCTGGAGCAAATGAGCAGTGAAACTTTACTCTGCACCCATCTCGCTTTCAATTAGTTTAATTTAAGGAAGGGGGGGGGGGAAATTTCAAAAGACAAAAATCTATTTTTCACTCAACTCATTGAAGATTTTCATTATAATTTTCAAGGGCCAACGCTGTGCAGCACCAAACTGTTTCTCCCACATTACCTACAAACTATTTGCTGTCTTGTCCACGATTTATTGCAGCAAACCCCAAAAAAAAAGATTCAATTTCGATTCCAGCTCGATCTTCATCAGACCCGAGCTGACATCGATCCAGCTCGGATCGAAAGGCTGTTTGTGTGTTTGTCACAATAAACACTGGAAAGGGCATCTAACAGTCCTCTGGATTAGATCTTTTTTGATTCGCACTCGACCCGGCGCCCACCGCATGCTGGATGTGTGTACGTCTCTCTCTTAACCTCCGTGATTATGGCCAAAGAAGCGGTGAAGAGCCATTGGTTTTTTGAGCACTTATCTCAGCCAAAGTTCACATTACACCGCACTTCAGTTAAGTCTTGCCATTCTGAATGGTCAGTTAATGTCTGATAATTAGAGTGTGTGATTGCTTTAATGATGCCAGAGATTTACGATAATCCACGGCTTACTGATTCATTATGATTAAATATCTCTCCTGTTATTTACCTCTTGAATGACTAGCAGATTGTTTTGTCTTTTCGCTAATTATCGCTGTAAAGCCTAAAAATGCGACCCTCATTCTCTCTAAATGCAAAATGACATTTATCAGACAGTATTCTTTCTTGTAATCAACATTTGTTCATTTTTGCTTTGTGCCTTCAGGCTGTTGTAGACTCAATACATGCACTTATACTTTCACCCTCTCTTTTATTCCAAAGTGCAGTAGCTAGCTAGGTGCGTGCTTTGTGATTGAAATGTGAATATTTTATACATATGAATTATTCAGCTGATCATAAACAGCTTTTAAACCTGGGTGTCCTCTGTGTTGCGTTGTAGGCAGCGTCCTTGTAGAGAATATTCTTCTCCCCTCTCTCTCTTTCTCTGTGTTAAACACGACTCAGAGATTGTAAACACAGGAACGATATCTCCAAAGTGAGAGCGGGTTCATCTGAACTTCCTACTGCTGCTATAACATACCTTCAGTTTGGGGAAAAAAGGATCATTTTGAACATTTTAAATTTTGGTTTCCTGGTGGATAAATCCAACATGTTATTGGATAACTGCAGTGATTTACTCAAAAGTGCAATATTTTCTCAGGAGTTTACTAAAGTTTGCTGTATTGAGAAATATTGAGAAAAGAGGGATGAACACAGATGAAGCTTTTTCACTCCACGCTTGCTAACTACTGCTGCAGTTTGACTTCACTCCCAAGAGGAATTGTAAAAAATCAGGTTTTGGAAAATAAAGTTACTCTTTTCAGACATCGAATTACAAAGTTACAAGGAACAGTCTGGTGACTAGTTTTTTGAGAAATACTAAAGAAACCTTCATGATTGAATAAACTAATTATGTTTTACCATATAAGATTGAAGAGAGAATTGTCTGTAGCACTAGTTGGTGTTGGGTGGGACAGCATGTTGCCGTGATTTGTTACATTTCCCAGTAAGTAGTGTAGCAAGTCGTGTAACAAAATACTCTCAAATCTCAATTTCAGTATAATATTGCAGCTACCAATTAAAAAAAAAAGTTAATGTAAAATAGTTGCAGGATAAATGGATGAAAGGGGAGACCTAAACTGAACATTTGGCTTTTGACTATTTCCTTACCTTAACTATCTGGTCTGATCAATCCTCTCTGTGTTCCCTCTGTGTGCATATGGTCAAAAAAGCCAAAGAAGACCAAACATTAAAGCGTGCCCTAAAACTATCCCCAAAATGTTCATTCCCCAATATAATAAACATAAACTGGCTACGACTTTACTCTGAGCTGAAACTCCAGACAAATGCACTGAAGCAAGTTACATTTATCAACAGATGCCTGAATTCACAGCTTGTTCTTTGTTTGAAAAAAAGAGCCGATTTCTATAAACCATTGAATGAGTAAAACCAAATGTCCTGTGGGTGTTTTTTTATTTCATGTTCTTAGATCAAGAAATTCTACTCCTCCTCTGCAAGAACTGATGATAAAGCATGTGACGTCCAAAAACTTTGGGGAAAATTAGACACTTTTATAACAACGTCCCAGCGGGCTCATAATTCATCACTTTTGCTAAGCTAGCGTAACCTTGTGGCACCAGGCTGTCTCTTACAGAGTCCCCGCTCCTGCTGTATTATTTTGGGCTGAGCTCAATATGCCAGCCAGGCTCATGTTAAAACGAGCACGAAGCTGGCCGTGGTGAACAGAGGTAAAAAAACACAACTGTGGCAACTAAAGAGTTTGATTAGGTTGGATGAAGAGATCAACAATGTGTGTGTAACAGTTTGTCTATTTTTTTAAGAATATGGAAGAAAACAACTGCAGGTTGGGAATCAAGGAACTCAAAATCTGGATGATTACACAGAGTTTTATAGTGTTGAATATTCATGATTATGTTAAGACAGAATACAATAAAGCTATTGGTCAAAAAGTATAAGGTCATATGAACAAGACTGAACAACCAATGATAATTATAGTTCTAGCACTTTAAGGAGAGACGTAATAAGAGGTGGTTTAAGGTAATAAGAGGTGAGCACCTTCTTCCTTTTTCATATCAAGGACCCGTAATGTAGTCCACATTAAGGCCACGGACCGGAGATTTTGACCCTCAGACCCAAATCTGATTATCTGTGTTGTAAGTAGAGAGATAACACTGAAACTATGATCAAAACAGTCATTTTTCTACATTCTCTAATTGTGTTCACTTCTTGTAATGGTGAAGTTTAACACTTCATCAATTTGCTGAGGACCCCCTGGAACCCCCTCAAGGACCCCTGGTGGACCCCGGACCCCACATTTCAATCCACTGTTCTAGAAGACAACAGTTATTATTTTGCCATGGCCACTTGGTCAGTGTTATCTATGAGATTTGGGCATTTGCACATTCCAGGCTCACAGTTCTGTGAGAAACACACAAAATACACATAAGATCTTTAGACACTTAAGGTGGAAATATGGGTCAAAGGTTACATATTAAATGAGCATACAGGAATGTTGCTTAGTATTGGTACTTTTCCATTTGTTCCTCAATGAGAAGTTAAATGATATAGTTTTTTTGTACAGCCACACTGGTGTCATATACCAAGATGCATTGGTGCAGCCATGACAAGGCGACGGCCCTGTTGCATGGACAAACTAAAAAGGACAATTAAATATCTTTATAGACTGTAATTACAACTTGCTTCAAGGTGTGTTGTCTGTCTAAATACCTTACTAACCCGTCTTATAGCTGTAGTAATCAGATCTGATGCTGAGTCGAATGATTCTGCTGTGAACTTGCGTTTGTTTATTCACAGTGATTGCTGCGCAGAAAACATTCAATACTTGTTTAAAGTAACTGCCAGGAAACTTATTAAGGAAATGTCACAGAAAATGTATTTTCTGCTGTAGAGCCTGTTTAGATCCCCTTCTGTCAGGTTGGTTTTGATATACAGATGAATTATATGCAATAGTATCACAGCTTTGTTTGGACTTATCCCCGTTAAAGAGGCCATGCACAGAGACAAACACTCCTGTGTTGTTACAGGATAGGAGCGAGAGTAAGACGCTTCTGTTTTCAAACTGTGTTAATTACGACAAAATGCACCTGCTAAATGTATTTCCATGCTGGCAGAGAACAGCATGAGGACAGATTTTGGTAGAATATTAAGCTGCACAAATTTTTGCTCAGCATTTTACCACACCATTATGTAGTTTAGAAAATGAGAGATATTAAAAGAATACTTCACCCTTGACAGTTTCCAACAGCACAATTCTCCCTATGGCGTTTCTAAAGTGACTGAAGTGTCTTATGCAGTATTGATCAGCCTTCTGAAGAACAGGATGCAAATAAAGTTGTGTTTATACTATAGCATTTATTGTCCTATCCGCAACAAATAAGCTAACAAAAGGCGTCACCTCAGCATAATAAGTAGAAAATTATTATTATTATTCCCCAAATTATCATCAAAGTCTTAGTATAAGAGCCAACATGACCGCAGCATTTCTAAGGGGAATCTATTTTTAAGTGCTCTTATTCTGAAA
Organism: Centroberyx affinis; assembly: GCF_046629955.1. Lineage (NCBI taxonomy): Eukaryota > Metazoa > Chordata > Actinopteri > Beryciformes > Berycidae > Centroberyx > Centroberyx affinis. The sequence goes on from NW_027279373.1 coordinate 50,239, forward strand.
TAAAAGCAAAAAGTTGTTCCATGTCTATTATTCTGCAGGTTTTATATTTATTAATTATGGCAAGAATGACACATAAAGGAGCTAGCTCTTTTTACATTTAGCAACGCTTTAAGGACAGAGAGTCACTAATGTCTGTGCAGCTAACCCTAACCAGTTTACATAGATGTCTGTTATGTTTTACCACTTCACCCCATATGTGCCAGTGGCTGATTCACATCTGTATAGAACAACACAGTCTTACAAAACCTTGTGAAATGAGCACAAAGTGAAAGACAGTTTGTGTTGTGGACACAAATTATGTGAATATTACGTTCCTCAACCACGAATTGGATCGTGTGTCACACGTCATTTTCACCTGTTCCTCTTGTGAAATGGTTAACGGTTAAGTTTAGGCATGTAAACCAACCATGGTTAAGGATAGGGTTGAGGTTAGGCAACTAGAACAATTTGGTTAAGGCTGGGGTAAGGTTTTGGTTATGGTTAAATAAAAAAAATTAAAACATAGTAGAGTAGAGATAGTAGAAAACTTATTGGCACAAGTTGAACCAGGTTATCGGAGCAATTGCCTTCGACATTTAAATGTTTACGCCCATCCACCACCCTGTCCCACGCACCCTTATTTCCCATCACACTATTTTAATGTCAAAGTAGTAATTAATTAGTAATTAAAAAGTTATTAGGTTGTTGTGGTAATACACAGACAAAAGCCACTGCTGTATCACATCACATTTTGTTTAGTGACCTTGATCTATTACAGCCAGCCCCAGTTACTGTATCTAGCTGTCTGGACAGGAGATCATTGGTTGCCTCACTCCTATATATATATGGGTATGCAACCCTCTTTGTACACATGTATAGATCCTCCCATTGGATAATCTACTGTTGATATTGCTGTTATTAATATTATGTATAGGGTTATTGTTATTTTGAACCTTTAATCTGTTCTGGGGCATGGCATGCAAGCTTAATTTTCAAGAATATCTTAAATAAATATTTGATCAACTTCTTAGCTATAAAGAAACAAGTTATATGAATAATAAAACCCAGTTGTGATAAATGTAAAACATACAGTACAGTAGTTAAAGTGAATCTGCTGTACCATTACATTAATAATGGCTAGTCCACACACACTGATTATGAAAGATGATGTGCAAAGATCAGCTCAGATCAGCATCAACATCCTATCTTAATGAATATACAAGCTCTTATATGAGCGTTTCAAAGAGCAGGGATGGGACAATAGTGTTGCCATGCTGCAGCTTTAGTCAACAGACTCGACAAGCTTCACACGTAAAGCAAAACAATACAGACGCCATTCCCAGAAAGCAGTCACAGGGGGTTGAGGAGGAAGATAGCATTTGCTCTCATGGACTCTCAGAGGAGAAGAGTTAATTATTTAGAGCATCGGCCTGTTAATGTCACCGTTGTGAATGAAGACCCACGGGAAGTCTTAAATTGACTTTATCAACAAAAACAAAAAAAACAATCACCAATCATTTGCTGTGTTTTCTTGCTGAAGATACCAGGGAGAATGAAGAGACAAAGCCTAACTAATGACACAGGCTTATGTGAAAGTCAACAGAAAACGAGCCTTTCAGCACTGCAGGAGTTTTTTGAACGAAAGCGGGGGGAAAAAAAGAGTGAACTGACATATTTTGATCAGTGTGAAATGTAAATATCACAGCCTGTGTGTGCCAGGATCAGTCAAGAAAGGAATATAATGTGAACGTTTTAAATGCCAGCCTAGATCCTACGAGACAAGGTCTACTAACTCAGCCTTAAACACATATGAGACCACTGTAGCATAGTGAGAATAATAATGAATTATCAGTTAAATCCAAAGTTTATAGAGAGTTCTCATTGGGGCTTGAAAGAAGATACAGAGTATGGTAATTGCTTTTTCTCACGCAAGTTGTTAAAAAAGATAGCTAGATAGATAGATAGATAGATAGATAGATGGATAGATAGAATTTTGCCGACTTCACAGAAACAGAATATAGTGTCAGATCTGAAAAAACAGCTAAATGAAATTTCCTTTCATGAATACATTACAGGCACTGGGCTGACTAAGCTTCACACAGTGTTTATGGTCCTGATTCAATATTGAAAAGAACCTCTGAACTACTTCATGGTCAGTTTGTCGTTCTGTTTAGGTCAACATCTTTGAGCCTACACCCGAAAGGACTTAACAGTGACAGGCTGTATGTTCCTGGCTGCTTTGTCTACGGAGGAAAAAAAGCATTAGATCAGCCATAATATAATAATATAAAGCAGCTTGTTCAGGCCACCTTATATGCTAAAAAAAAACCCGACTGTGACCCAAAGCTGCTGACCCTTTGTTTCAGCACATAACCTCACATTCAGTGGAGCCGCTACATGTGTTGATCAGAGGAGGAGCGCTGCATGGGCTTCAAACGGGTTCACTGGAGGCGCTCAGTGGAAATATAGGGAATCTATATGTAGAGGAAAAAAGTAGAAAAAATCCAAAGCCACTCTCCTCTGTATACAGTTAAAAAGCCTTTATTATTCTTGGCTATTTCATGTTAAAATGTTAGAAAAAGCACTAACGCATTGCGGCACCCCAAGGCCTTCTGCAGGGTGAACAATGAAACGTGCGTTGGATGTTCATCCTAATTATCATATCTTATCTTATCATCATATCAAGGCAAAAATATCTATTACATTTTTATTCCCCGGATGTAAACGTCATCCTTTAACCTCCTAGCCTGAAAGAATAACTAAGGAGTTTGAATAACTAAGTGAGATATTCACCAATTTGAAAGAAGAAAAAAAAAGTGACTCCCACTGACACAAACTGACATCACACTCAGACTCACAGATATATTAGAGATAATGAGCAGCGAACTTCAGGTAATGATTTTGATTCCAAAATGGATGTGCGCACTTTGCAATAGAACTCCTGCCTTGACTAACCTAATTATATCCTGTTGAACAGCACGTGTATTACAGTTTTTCCTAGCATGACTTTATCACACAGTTAATTATAAAGTTTAATGGGGACTATTGTCACTTTTTCTAGCACTTTTTCTTCTGGTGGCAGTGAAGAAGCAAAGCGAAAATGAAGGCAGAGTGGGAGGCAAATACTGTATGTACAATGATCTCTTCAATGATCTGACCTCACAAAGACATGTTAGGAAAAAAATACAATACACTGATGATGAATTATGTTAGTGAAGGCAGCAGCATGTCTCTGCAAGCTGTTTATGGGGAGCTTTGACTTCCGGGAGGTCGAGCAAACCTGCAGAAGAAGAGAGAGTAGAAGCTTCTGACTGTGAGAAATGCATCGGTGGGTTTAGACTTTTCATGGGCGGTGTTATCCTTTAAGCTCTAATCTGGACTGTTACAGTGCAGTGTCTTTGGGAAAACTGGCAGAGAAGATGGAATTTTTAATGTAATTTAATATGGTGGCTGGGCAGATGTTCCCTGTACGGCCCTCAGGTGGGACAAACCTGGTATGCAAATGCACTTACTTTTTGTCTGTACCTCCTGGAGCGCTCTTTGCCCAACAAAAGAACTATCTGAACTGAGCATGAGGCAACAAGAAACCTAAAGATGCTTTCGGACGGAGTAGTGGACTCGCTAGCTACCATTCGCTTTCAACAAGAGTGAGGCGGGCCAAATTTTTTGGGGTAAATCAAACTGGCGGTGCAGCCAGTGAAGCTAGCACAGGAGAAATCTGCTCTGTGGTGGTGGTGGTAGGAGGGCGAAATAGCTTAAATTTCCAAGCGGAATCTGCCAAGTGTTTCATTCCACAGCCAATCAAATTTTAGTAGAGTTTGACATCACTTCCCACTAGAACAGTAAACATGGCTGCCGCCAGCTATGCATGCGACAAAAAAGGAATAATTTTTGCAATCGAAACAAATATCCGTGTACGTTACTTATGCTTGTGCAGTAAAAGCAACACATCTACAACGGCATAATCTTTGATATGTGTTCTTATTTTGTTTTTATCATTGTAAAGAAATAGATTCAGTAATGGGCTATGTGTACGATGTGTATGCTGTACAGTTTTGTTTATGTTGCTATGGTGACTTCCTCTCCCTGTGAATATAACCTGCCTACCACCGTGTGAAGAGCTTTGCAAACATACGTTTTTTTCTTGGCTTTGAGCTCCTCTCGTTCACTCTCTTGGGTGCACGGCATGCATTGTATTACAGCCTCCGACTGTGAAGGTCAGCATATGCACACTAGCTTACTAAGCAACCATGCAATCCCATTGTATCAGCTTTGCAAGTCAGCAACAAGTGGGTTTGCATGTATACAACTGTATTTCAGTGACTAAAAGCTGCAGCCCCTGAAGGCTTTCGCATCTTTTTCTGACCTGCAGTCTGCTACGCTAAAGGCAAAGTTACATCAAGTCGCTTGACAGAGATAACAGAGTTTATCGAATTGAAGCGACTTGTTCGCTCCCAGCATGCACATAAAGAGTCATGGGTAGTTACAGTAGGTAATGACTGTCTCTGTTTCTCTTTCAGTGTTTCTCTCTCTTTCTCTGCGAGTGGGCGCTCTTATTCGATAAAAATACCCACTTTGGGCTCAGCAGTGCGGAGAGAGAGAGAGAGAGATTCCCAGGTTTTCGCAGGTACAACTAGCCCCTGGGGGAATCAACCCGGCTACGCCGTTAGACCGGCCAAGTGCATCGCTCAGCTACTTTTCCCTTTCTCTCGGCTGGATATCTATGGCTCATTCACCTTGTTGAGAGCGAAGGACAGAGAGAGAGAGATGAAGGGAGAGCGAGGCGGAGAGATATTTTGTCAGCCAGTCAACCTATGAGAGGTACACACACACACACACACACACACACACACAGAGAGAGCCTTAAGAGATGGATGGCTAGAAAAGGCAGGCAGCAAAAAAAAAAAAGCTAAAAGGAGGTACAAGGCATAACAGAGGGAATAAAAAGGAGGAATGAATTAGTGTGAGAGATGAACTTCTGCTCAGTTAACACAACAGGACAGGTGACCACGCCGGTCATTGCCAATCAGCTGCCTTTAAATCCGAGTCCTTACTATTCAGCCTTCGGTGCACAGTCCCTACCCGCCACCTCCTTCGCAGACAGATGGTCAACAAAACCAATTAACCTTTCTTCTCCCTCTCAGTCTCTCACCTCCACCGCCATTCACTCCCATCCATTCAGTCCTGCCCAGGGGAAAAAAAAAGGCTGGTACAACCTGTGCCGCTCGCCGTGAAAGGACTGGCACCGTGTTGGACGGTGAGCATGAATCAGAGAGACGTGAAAGTCTGAGAGAGTCGAGTTGTACTGTGCTCTCCTTGAAAAAGATGGGCTGTAAAAGATAGAGTAAAACAAGAAATGGCAACAGTTAAAATGGCAAACATGAGGACAGAAAAGTGAGAAAAAACTGATGTGGACTATGCTTTCCAGAGATATTCTTCCATATCAAGGATTTCCTTTAACCAAATATTCATTTTCATTTTATCACATTTTTCTGACTGTGTATTGTGAACTTCTTCTAATCTGGTTTGTTATGGGTTTCTATTGGGAAATTTTAGACTCACGCTGACCTCATATACTGTATTATCTTTTAATTCAGATAATATTCTATGTATTTATTTTCTACACTGACATTCCTGCAGTCCTGTTTGTTTTTAAGCAGCTGTGTTATGGTATCTTCTGTGTTATGGTATATTCTAAATATGACTGGTCAGATCGACAATAGGTGGCCATTTCTTGGACCTTTATTCTATATATTTTGAAAATTGTTCTAGTGTTCTTTTAATCCAATGGCGGCTATGAGAGCTGGAACACGCTGGTTTACTTTCAATAAAGTCTGGCTGAATACTTAATCAGTTTGCTGCTTAGTTCAAGCATCTTGGAGGAACTTTTGTATTCTCCCTCCAGAGTTATTGCCACCATTGACAGAGGTTAGCAAAAGAGTAAATAAAGTGAGTGAGTGGATAGATAGATAGATAGATAGATAGATAGATGCACAGCCGTAGAAGTCCTGTATATGTGCAGGAAGACAATGCCCTCGAGCCAAAACAGCCATGAAAGATAAACAACAGAAATACTCTAATATTCTATGCTAATGAGAATTATTTTATGCAGCAGGCAGGAAAAGCTATAAAGCTGTAAAGCAGTCTACAGTACCAGAATAATTGGCAGGCTTGTTGTAGATTAGTCAAATAAACCATGAAGGATAAACAACGCAAGTAATGAGCAAGCAATTTTCTGCGGCTGAGAATATTTGTTTATGCAATTGCTCAGAAAAAAAGGGCCTTTTTTTTTTTTTCAATCCGTGATACGTTTTAATCTCAAAAAGATGTGTGACATAATTATTTGGGGAGCTGCGCAGTTAATTTAATTCCTCGTATTTATTTTTGGCCTAATTCCACTTGCGTTCAACTCGACTGCTTATAATTTGAATCTTTTGGAGGATGAGACTCCTGAAGGTGTCACACGCATGTCATTATCTTCTCATGCTTTGATCTACACTACCAGGCAAAAGTTTGGACACACCTGACTGAATGTACTGTGTTCTTCATTGTCTTGAAGCCATTTTGATCTAAAGGCTTCTGCTTAAATGCTTGAAATGAAGTTGATCCTATCTATGAATTTCTTTCCAAAGCCTTTGCCTTTCCATCAAGGCAAAGGGCAGCTACTTTAAAGCATCTAAAATATAAGATAGTTTTGATTTGTTTAACACTTTTTTGGTCAGTGCATAATTCAATTTGTGTTGTTTCATAGTTTTGATGTTTTTACTATTATTCCAAAATGTGGAAAATGGTAAAAATAAAGAAAAATGTGGTGTGTCCAAACTTTTGACTGGAAGTGTAAGTTTAGAAACCCTCCTTGAGTTTAGATAATCACAGATCTATGAAAACTCAAGAATGTTCAGCCAAAAATTCATTGACCTGCAGTACTCAGTGTCATGGAAATGGCTGTTAAAGATTTGGTGGCAGTGTTGAAGGATGGTCTGTGCGCCTTAAGGTTAATTTGATGATTACTGATTGATTTTGTTGCATTTAAGAGAATGTCTTGCTGCTGTGGAGTGCAAAATGATCTATGGGAGAATAGGTTTTCACTGCATTCACAAGCAAAATACACCAATTTATAAAAAAATAAAATCCCTTCTCTTTCTTTAGCTCTTATTTTCTTTTCCTAGCAGCTCTCTCTTCCATCATCCATCTATCTTCTCTGATCACTGTACTCCTACTATTGATTGTTTGTAATGTTGATAATCTAGGAATTGAGGCTTATTCTACTGTTAATACTACTACTAATAATAATAATAAAAACTTTAAAGCACCTTTCATACAGGGTTTGGAGCTCAAAGTGCTGGACATGAAATGGAAGATAAAATGGAGGCAAAAACAACACATCAAGCTTATCAAGCTTATTTTTTTCACATTTTTTCTTATCTTACTGCACTGGCAGATAATTTTACCATTTTTTCCTTCATTGTTTTATGATGATTTCTTGGAAGAAGTCATACTGAAGCATGTATCAAGTGAAATTTATTGAAACCAGTAAGATTATTTGCTAGTGCAGTGAGATAATTTGACTAAAAATAGCATGAAATACACTTGATAGGTCTGGAAACAAGATAATATCACTTGACAACTTGTCATCTTCTGCAGTGAACCATTTAAAACAAGGAAACAACAAACTGATGTAAGTTTAAGAGCATGAATACCCTAAAATGTGTAAATGCATGTGCATGGGTGTGAGGAGCAGAGTGTTTCATGAGGATGATTTGAGTTTCTAGAGTCAATTTCCCCTCCCCAAAAAAACTACTGGCATCATTTTACAGCCTCCATCCTGATGTAGTGCCACTCGTCTCAGACTAAGAATCAGAACGACTCTATTCGAGTTGCACGAGGAATTTGACTTGGTTAATTGGCGCTGACACATGACAAGACAGTTACACAATACAGGATTGACACAATAGATGTAGGACAAAAACCTAGCAGGTGCAGACAAGACGTACTGTTGACATTTGAGAATTGAAAATTGTGTTGAAAGTCTCACCTATCGAAATGCCACGGCGTGTTTTGGTAGAGCTGACATCCCCCTGTATGTGTCTGTACGGTCTCTCTCTCTCTCTCTCTCTCTCTCTCTGTACCTAACCCCCCACCCTCACGCTCTTCTTCTTCTCTTCCTCTATCTCTCTCTCTCTCTCTCTCTCACTCTGTGCTGAGATGAAGGGACAGACGTGAGTGATGGCGACTGGCACAGGTGGGTATTGTTGGCAGAGGAAGAGAGATGAGAGGGGAGATGACAGCTTCAGCCTAATGTGTTTTTTTCTCTCTCGGTCTCTGTCAGACACACACAGACACACACACTCACACATTCCACAACTGACACCAACACAAATGCACACACACACACACACCAATATTGTGACACTGACACGCGCACATACACACATCCCACCTCCAGCATCCCAAGACTGCTGCTGCTGACACAACACACACACACACACACACACAAACACACACACACACACACACAGGCGCGGTGGCGAGGGTGTGAATGAGACTGAGATGAGAGGATACTAATAGTATAGCACCTGTCAGAAGCTGATAAAGGGGCGCAACGGGTTGCCAACTGTCAACGACAAAGGCAAGGGCAAAGCCAGCAGTTAGATGGCATGTGACACTGAACATAAACCATATGGAGAATCCCACTGATATGGAGTGTATTTCACATGCAGCTGATTACAGTTCAGATGACTGACATGTTTCCACAGAGAAGCAAAGCAATTGTGCCATCTGTGTCACTCTCTCTCTCTCTCTCTCTCTCTCTTCTTCCCGTTCTCTATTTCGGAGCCGGTGAGCTGCTTCCAGACGAATGTTGCTGCTCGTCTGTGACAAAGGTGAGGGGGGCAAGTCTGAACAAGTCCTGTAGTGTGTTCAATCCACGACCGGGAGCCACCGAAAGCCAATGAGAGCCGAGTTTACAGAGAGGTGAGGTGGAGCGAGCTGAGTCTGGCTGTCCGCCTCTGTCGTTGTTTTGATTGGACTCAAGTTGGTTCGTAGGATTTCTTGTGAGATTGGAGGTCCTGATGATCAGTGACGTATCAGGAGTCCACAAGATAATCTCAGTTATATTCTCATGTGTGTGATTCCCCCGTCTAGTTGCCTAATTGTGTAGTTTGAACGTGTTTATGACTGAGAGACAAAAACTGTGAAATCCATTTTTACAGTTTAAGCGTTGTTCAGTCTTGCTTCTATCAGCTCAGAAATACATCTAGGATCAGGTCATTTCTATCATTTTTCTGTCGTGGAAAAAGTCATTCAGGCCTTTATTTACCTCAACTGCAGAGGGTACCAGGCCTTTATTGGAAGCAGGCTTATATTAGAGACAGGCCTTAATTTCTAATTCCCTCTGTTTGATGAGTATATTTGCTCATATTTTAGTACGAAGCCTCCTTGTTTTCTGATCTGCTTCTGTTGGGGTTCGTTAGGTAGCCGTTTTTTGTTACTGCAATGCATTACGATAATTATGGTAATCGACGACGGCACGCTCCAGAGACTTCCGCCAGGCACTAGGAGTTTGCCGGTATCCACCGTATCCACCATTGTTTTTAGCTGTGACCAGCAGCTCTATAGCTCGCTCTGTCGGTCGGTCGGTTGGTTCACAAAAATTTCCCTATAATAACCCTATAGCCGCGCAGTGTGTGTACGTGGTCGCAGCTATTGCGAATTCACGCTTGTTTCCTTTGTTTTTTTCCCCGGCCTGTATTTGGGGCCGGCCTTTATTTGTTCGTGCCGACCACGCCCCCGGCCATTATCGGAGACCCGCCTTTTAATTGACTACCGGCCACTATTAGAGGAAATACAGTACTTTTAAAACAGTGAATGGCTTGGCCCACACCTGTATCACTGAACTCTTGTCCAGTTAGGATTTTAAAAGTCTTCTGGTGTGCATCCAGCCTAAGTGAAGCTGGTCACCGACCTGAAGGTTGCCGGTTCAAATCCCTGCGCCGACTGGGGGACATCTGTGTCGGGGGAAGTGAGTGAGCTCTCTGGTTTCTCCCTGGTAGAGCACTTTCCTTATTTCAGTTTCCCAGTCCAACTGCAGCCTGAGTGGCCTTGGGGAAGACACTTAACCCCCAGCTGTTCCTGTGGAGCTGCTCAGCAGCCAGAAGTAAGAAGACTGTGATTGTACTTGGCAGCTCTCTGGTGTGAAAATGTCCACCAGTGGGAAAAAAACTACTACTACTACTTTTTCACCAAACCTTCCCTCGGTAAATAAACGCAAAATAAATCCCACATACAGTGCTCCATAGGCGCTTTCATCCATGACACCTACAACTCTGTTTTCCTTCTTCATGTATCATCCACAAAATGTTATTGAAATGGATATTCTGAAGCAAAACCATTCAGATGGATTATTATTTGCGATGATGAGAAAGTAATTTTGTGTGAAATGTTTCAATATACGGTCCATTTCACCCTCTCTGACAGATGAATATTTCTTTCTTTCTCTAAGATGAGGTGTGCTGCGGCTGCTGTGTGTGTGTGTGTGTGTGTGTGTGTGTGTGTGTGTGTGTGTGTGTGTGTGTGAAGAGATGGATGCTGTACAGGAGTTGTCAGTATTCTTATGTTGTATTTGTGCTTGGCAAAACGAGGCATTTCTTTATCATGTCATCAACAGCTGCTCCAACAACTATTTGGTGTCAGACCACCTGCACGCACACGCACACACACCCACACCACACACACACCACACACACCACACACACACACACACACACAGAAGCAGGCATGCTAAATGAGCGAACACATCAATTCCCTGTCTGTCAAATGCGTGTACACACTTGATGACAAACCCAGCAATTTTCTCTCTTTCTCTTACACACACGTAGCACAGCAGGTACACACACACACACACACACACACACACACACACACACACACACAGGCCCACCATTATCAGACACTGTGTCACAGTTGCTGTGCAGGGAGAGACAGAGGAATCATTTGATAGAGTTTCAGACAATGTGCCATGTCTGCTCCTCCATTCTTTTTCCATTACGAGGCAATATGCTCGCTCAACCTTGGCAGGAGCCAACAGCTTTTCCTTGGCAGACCTGCTTCTGAGAGCGCTGCCTATCTCCTTTCTCTTCTCCGGCCTCCTGGAATAGCTTGATTGATATGGGTGTGTGTGTGTGTGTGTGTGTGTGTGTGTGTGAGTGAGAGAGACAGTATGTGTGTGAGAGAGGGAGAGAGAGAGAGAGAAAGAACAAAACTACTGTGTTTTGTTCATCTAGTGTCTTAGTGCTGCAGTGGGTATATCAGCCTCTATGGGCGTTTATGTGCATCTGTGTGTATAGGGTATAGAACATATATAGAGAGAAAGCATGTATTTGTGTGTGTGTGTGTGTGTGTGTGAGAGAGAGGGAGAGAGAGCGAGAGAAAGAGAGAGAATTGCTGTTTGTCCATCAGGTGTGTATGTGTCTTTGCTGCTGTGTGGATTTCTGCCTCTGTGTGTGTATCTGTGTGTGAAAGAAAGCGACAGTGAGTATGTGTGTGTGCGTGTGTGCACATGAAGTGTATTTCTTTGAGTGTGAAAGTGAAAGAAAGAAAAATTGTTTGGTCATCTAGTGTGTGTGTCTTTGCTTGTGCTGCAGTGTGTATTTCTGCCTCTGTGTGTGTTTGCATGCATCTGTGTGAGAGAAAGAGCCTGTATAGTAGGGAGAAAGCATGTATTTGTGTGTGTGTGTGTGTGTGTGTGTGAGAGAGAGAGAGTGAGAGTGAGAGATGGAGAGAAAAAGAGGGAGTGACAAAAAGAAAAAGAACTGCTGTGTTTGGTCATCATGTTTGTGTGCTGCTGTGTCCATTTGAGCCTGTGTGTGAGTGTGGTGTGTGTGCATCAATGTGTGTGAGAGAGAAATGTGTGTGAGAGAGAAAATGAAAAGGAGAGAGTGAGAGAGTGTGTGTGTGTGTGTGTGTGTGTGTGTGTGCGCGCATGAGACATACAATGCACGCTTTCTCACCCAAACACGGAAACATGCATTAGTGGGGCTATCTCAACATTTCCTCCATGAAATCCCCCTGGGCGGTGGAAGAGATGGTTACAGAGAGGAGTGGAGAGCGCAAACCAATATATCCTGGCTACCTGAGGAGTGTGAAGGAAAATCTATAGTTCCTGTATGAACGAATCAAAGTAGCCAGAAATTTTGCCTGAAATCTATCCCCTCTGGCAGCAGGTGAAGCTTCCCATCTAAATGGCTCTCTTTGCTTTCAGACACCATAGAGAGGAGGCTGCTTGAGAATCACAACACACAGCGAGAGGCGCGTTGGACGAGTTTACTTCCAAAATAAGATGCCTGCTGTCTGGAAAACGGTGGCATCTGCCCCGTCAGGGTGTTTGCTAGCATGAAAACTCACAATTAAATATCATTAAAGGCATCATACATCTTATTTAAGCCCTTTACTTACTTAAATAGTACAATTGTACATATTCATTTGTGTTTAAATTGCAATGACCACTGGGTAATGTTTTTTTCTTACCCAAAATGTTTTTATTGAGTGAATGAAATGAAATTCAATTAGATGTTCATCACTGCTGGGGATATCTTCAGTGTTCGATGAGCAATTTTGCAACCATTACTTGAGGAAAAATAATCTATATGGGTTTGCTCTCCATTGCGATCACAAGCCGAGAAAATTGTTTTTCTTTTCTTTTTTTCCCCTGGTGTCTGCCTTGGACAAAACGGGTATGCAGTATGTGGTTTTCAGAGCAGTAGAAACAACACGTCTCCGGTGACTATTATGTGAGTTTAGTGAGTTTATTTAGTTATTTATTTATTTAAGAAGGGACAATGCACATTAATTAACATGAGCACTTAAATCTATCATGTAAAGGTGCCAGATTTAGCCGTACAGGCTAGTTTTCATCTGCAGTCCCTGGCAGGTTGATGGCATATAAAAAACATTAAGAGAAAACATACAAGAGCACATAAGCACATAAACACATAATCACAGACAAAAGCACATAAGCACAGACAAATAGTAAGACAATGACATAACCCCTACTCCAGATTATGACAGCAGTCCCTGGCAGGTTGATGGCATATAAAGAACATTAAAAGAAAACATACAAGAGCACATAAGCACAGACAAAAGCACATAAGCACAGAACAAATAGTAAACAATGACAAACAATGTTTCTCCAGAGTGTTTAGAAATAAGCCATATATTGACTTTTGTTGCATATAGAGACTTTTCGCCTTCATACTGTGGCAGTCTGCAGAGCTTGTTTGAAAACACTATTGATTCCAAGAAATTGTCAAATTTGAGTGGGTAAGTTTCATTAAGATTCATGTTGATAAATTCTACAGAAAAATCTCTGGGTGGTTGTTAGCAGAAATTGGCGCTCTTGATGGATAAAGCATTAAATGATAGTGTGTGGCTTGCCAATTTATTAAATGCATAATGTTGCTGTAAGCAACACACTCATGTCAGAACATATTGCATCAAAACTAACTGAGCTGCTGCTAACTGGAGGAAGATGAAAGTAACTTCTGGTGTTTTCGCTCTTTCTCTCTCTCTGCCAGTTTCTCTCACTCTGTATCTATCCTGTGCATCTCAAATGATATATAAACATCCTTTAATGGTTAGAATGGTGAGAAACATTAGACCTTTAAAAACTTTTGTCAGCCAAAGTTTTTGGTGATCTTGCTAAATCAATAAGCTGATCAAAGGCTTTTCGGGATGTGAGAGTTAAGTCCAATCGTGTCAATAAATCCTCAGGAAAATGGAAAATCACTTTGCAAAACAACAAAAACACAATCAATCCATCCTGCCATTTAGAGAATGTCAGGTTCTCGAACAGCATTGACCTGGATTGCTTAAGGTAATCCCCGAGAACCGTGTTTAAAAAGATATATTCTTTAGTTCTTAGTTCTGTAGTTCCCAGAGACTAACGCATAGGGCAACAATAATTTGAAGTTGTTGCACCAGCACTACCGTCACACTTAGCCAAGTTGTTTCTAATACGCTTCCTATCAATGTCAAACACCAAGCTCAACTTTTCATCTGCTTTTCAACAGCTGTGTGCAGATTCTACCAACCACTGTTGTTACTTTATGTGACAAATTAAGTGCTATGTGAGGCATTTTAACATCAACAAATCATTTCCACATTCATTTTGAGACATCAGTATAATTACCGTAAATAAACAAGAGCATGGTCGAGATGATTGTCAGCCTCTACCAGACTCTACTCTGCATTTTTCACAGTGTGCCATCAAGTCAGATTTTGTAGGAAATCAGCTGGATTGCTTTACAGCACAAAACAGGAAGATGGTGCCATTCTTCCAGCACAAACAGAGCAAGTTTTGAGACAGGAATCAACAGGGTTTATGGGAAATGTGGTCTTAATTTTCAGAACCACTAGCACTAACAATACCACTGGTGTGAGATGAGCTACCAATCGTCGTCATTGACAAGGGTCTCATTTGTTTACGGTAATTATGCCAAGATATCACAATCAATTTGACAATGATGTATAGATGTTTAAAGATACTTCACATAGCAAATACATTTTTATAATGGAGCAAAACAGCAAAAGGCATGGAGAAGAAAAAGTTACTAACAACATTCAAAACTTGCAAGCATTCATCTTGTAGCCGTCTTGTAAATGAAATTGTTCATTTCCTGCATGATACGATAGACAGATGATGCCACAACATCTGGTGAACTCACATGTATTTTATAATATAAGTGTGAGAAGGCAGTAACATCTTGTCAATATTTAGTTTTCTTTAG